>NW_027271939.1:410000-455572 GCF_040938485.1 Diadema antillarum | reverse complement strand
AATGTGTTCCGACAATGAAGCCGAAAACTATTCTTGCGCAATTTGTGCGAAATTTCCACGACGTATGTGCGAATGTCGTGTGTATCATTGCTAAAGTACAGCATGTTACGTACACGAAGAACACGCGACGGAAATGCGAACAACGAAAGATTTTCAATAATCATGGGAGAAAATGTACCGAAGGAGAGGTGGAAGCTGTCTTGAGTTGAATTCTTTTCTTTCCTCTATTTCTCCTTTCTCTTTCTTTCATTTCTCTATCGTGTGCTTGCCTACATTTTTTTTTCCTAGGACCTATCTCCACTAGTAAAGCATTTGATTTCTTTTTTGCAGTTCCTCCAACAAATAATCTCTATCAGCCTATAGTTCAAATGAAATTTTACATACTTTAGATTAATTTCAAGTGTATTCTGCGATTCTTTTTGTATATCAAACATTTCTTTCTCTTTGCTGGTCTTTAATTTCTTTTGTTACTATAGTTGTTAATAATTGTTTGATGTTTAGATGTATGCTACGATTTTTATTTGTAGAAAACGTATAGGTCATACATCCCCCAAACGTGCGCTAAACGATCGCGAGAATGTCTCAAAAGGTACGCGAACAGTTTGCGATTACGTCGTAAAATCACATCAGGTGTGATTTCACGGAGCACGCGAACGATTTGCGAAGGGCGCGAATGGCAAAATCCAGCATTCGTATTTTAGTCTGCAAAAGATCGCCAAACGAACGTGAGGGTTCGGAAGCGTCGTCAATTGTTCGGGAATGTCGTCTTTACTTCATCGAGAATTTCAAAAATTGATACAAGCAGCACGACGTACGTTAAACGCATGTTCTACAAAAAGAATAGCTTTGCATGCTTTGCAGCAAAACATACACCCGTGTTTCAGATTCTTTGTTGTTGTTGTTTTTTTCGGGATCTAGCTATTTCAGGATTGTTTGGGAAAGATTTGTAAACTACCCCTAATTGGAAATATTTCGGGGAAAAAAATAAAAACTCCCTATTTTAAGGATTTTGGGGAGATTTTTTTCCCTGTAAGAGCTGAGTCCCGAAAATATACCGTTTCCCGATCGCGCCAGCGGTTAACGCTGGTACAGATGACCACCTGAGTGTATATGTGTGTATGTGTGTGTGTGGAGGGGGGGGGGGGGGGCAATTTCAAGGGGCTGATCCCTGCGTTGAGAGGTGAAAGCCGCAGAAAAAAAAGCAGCGAAAATTTCGAATCGGATACTATGAATAGGTGTGTGTGTGTGTGTGTGTGTAACAAAAAAAAAAATCACCGTGTGAATTTGCGACAATTTATGGTATGTCAGTATATATATATATATAGGGAGAGAGATTTCTGTAGTGTTTCTGTGCTTGTGCCAATTTTTAATGTCTGTTTCTGTGTGCGTTTACTTCCTTTACGTACAGGCAGTGCAGGCAATTCATTATGTGCATATTCTGATATTCTAGTGCGTATCATTACAGTAACTTTTTTTTAGGGGGGGGTTGTTTCAAAAGTCATTGTATTCTACAGCGATGAATCGAATACAGACATTGATTTTCGATCAATTTCATTTCAGGTATACTTTGGAGTGGAGCTGCTGCTGACTTCATGGTAATGTCATTCTTTCCAGGTTCACCTCGTTAACGTATATACGGTCATAGTATCATATTCTATAGGTTTACCGTGGAAATCTTTGTCATTATTATGTTTAGGTTGACTCTGATTCGTAAAAAGGTAAAAGAGGAAGAAAAGTAAAAGTTCTGTTTTGGAAGTGTATAAAGGAAATTAACAGGTGCTTTTGAACACTCGCCTAAAGCGTACCGTATATGGGTTATTGAGTACATGTCCATTGGAAGGAATTTTAAAATGGTACGGTTTTAGTGGGGATGGGGGGGGGGAGGGGTTGACATCCCTAGAAAAGTGATATGCTTAACCAGTATTTTAAATGTCACTCCTCCAACCTTTTGTTAAATGTTAAATCAATACTCAAAATTTTGAAATACCATTTCAGAAATAAATCAAACAAGTGTTACCATTAAATTCATTTGTGAAAATTGAGCAAAGAAAATGGGATTATGAACAAAGGTAGACCGTATTGTATAGTCTCGTTTCCTGTGAAGTTGACAACATATTAAGGTGGGTACCAGACTTCAGCCCTTAATTTTTTCTAAGTTGATTTTTACAGAGAAAAAGTTATTGTGATACACAAGACACACACACAACAAAACAAATAAAATGGATTTGTAATGTGTATCTGACGACACTTTCGTAAATTGCACGTTCTAAGGGATAGCACAGTTCTGGTTTAGATGAGGATTCAGGTCTTAACGTTTTGAAAGATAATCGAAATCCACTTATGCGAAATACTTAGAAGCATACAATTCTAAGAGGAATTAGAAGTTTATTATTAATTATGATGAAAATCGGTTTACAAATGGCTGGGATGTCCCAAATAAAGTAAAAGAAAGATGTCCGACTAAAAGTAGATGGGCCATCACATTTTGTTAGGACCTCTTTCTTACTTTATTTTGGATATCTCGGTCATTTCAACACTGTAAAAACATCGGTGTTAGATTTAACACCACGGGTGTTAAATCTAACACCGATCAAACTTCAATAGAGGACCACATCCACAGGTGTTGAAAATGCACTGTGATGGTGTTGAAAAGTGTTCACCTGACACTTCGTGGTGTTAATTTGACACTGTACCTGGTGTTATTTTGACACTGTACTGGTGTTAATTAAAAAATGACACCACATGGTGTTGATTTGATATTTGTTGGTGTTAATATCAATGGTTTAACACCCGTCCAGCTTCAATAAGAGACCACACCAGCTGGTGTTACTGTGGTGTAAATTTATTTTCACATTTTTTCAAAAATCTAGTATTTTAATGTAAAATTCTTGATCGTCTTGTTAAATTAAAAATCAACAAGAAGTGCAGTTACTAAGAAACTCTTCAAAAGACAGTTTAAGATTTGGAAATGACACCCGGAGGTGTTGATTTAACACCATAAATGAGCACCGAAAATTTAACACCAGCTCGGTGTTCACTATTTAACACCGGACTTTTTGCAGTGAAAACCGATTTTAATCAAATAAACTTTTAATTCCTCTTAGAACTGCATGTTCTCTTAGCAAGTCATGTAGAGCACGATGTTTCCCTTGTTATGCACGATGCATTTTATTGGTAACGTATTTGACATGCTTGATGGTAACGTATCTGATGTCCCGTTACCGTTCTCACACTATCATTTACAAATAATTTTCTTTAACAATTTCTATTGTGTGATTTACCTTAAGTATTCACATGTCCCTGAGCTTTGCTTTTATTTACAACATACTTTTATTTTTCTAAATGAGCAAAGTTTTAAGTAACGTATCTGATATCAGCTTATCGTTACATTAGGTTTTCACGGCTTCGGATCAGTATATTTTTGGTAACAAGAGATTCAATGAATAAATCATGGTCACATGTATGCGTGAGGTTGACTTTGTTTCACACATTAAATTACACTGCTATGCGGCATTACTTCGATCTTCTCTGAAGAATCTCAAAAAGCGTAACGTATCTGACTGCGATTTGGCGACATGATATAAATGATCTCCTAGAAAAATATCAAAACATCAGGTTGTTATGTAATATTATTTGTCATTCAGGCACTTGAAGGGCAATGGAATGAAGTGCTCAAGATTTGATTTGAATGATATGTTAACCTGTAAGAACCTGTTATATGACCACATCCTCTTCTGGCGACATGGGGTATTTAGGGTTGTATCAAATTTCGGATTGTATTTCTACCATTATCCCGGATGTCCCAATAACTTTATCGATATATATATTTTACAGGTCTAACCTCTCGGATAAATTGAACTAAAAATGTTGATTTCTAAGGGACAAAATATCGATTTAAATTGTATAAACTTGCTGGTGACACGAAAATCGCAGTTTTGCACACTTTTTGTGAGAATGGCCCCTTATTTTTTTACTGTCCCCATGGTTTGTGCTAATTAGAGAAGGCCTACATAGTATAATTCAGGGTGAGAATAGATAGGAATTTAGTCGTAATTCCTTTTTTTAAGATAGTTATATCGTACTCATGCAGTTACAATGAATTCCAAGTTGTTTATGGACATACGAAGCAATAGAAAGAATACTGGAATACGACTGCTAAATTTACCTTAGGAATGTATAATCATTCAATCTCTAAGTTTGCATTCTTTACAATTTACAAAACATAGGATAAAGCAGATAACATAAACTGCACCAAGTAATCAAGGGTTCCAAGGGTCTACACTCACCGAACAAACCGATCAATTTTGAATAATATTTCAGAAAGGGATTGGAAAGGTTTCACAATCTGATCAAATTTTGAAGGGATTCTTTTATGCACCAGCAATCAGATTTTGATCATAAAGAATTTCATCTTCGACTAGTGATATACTACATTCTAACACTAGCTTTCGCTTTGATCTAAAGGAATGTCCCCATAATTATACTCAAACCATTCAGTAGGGTTATAGGCCAAATCATGGTTTTATATTACCGCTCACTCGCGCTTATTCAGTAGGGTTATAGGTCAAATCATGGTTTTATATTACCGCTCACTCGCGCTTACACGAGTCTAGGAGGTGGGATGAGCTAGTTGTCATCAGCAGTGACGTAATAAGTGAAAACAGAAATAACAATGTTGCCAAGAGCTTCACATATTGATGTCTGTTGTTTCAAGTTTGTTCATGGCAGACTCGGGGGTCCCACCCTCTTGGGACCAAGGGGAGTGGGGTGGGATGGGTCCAAATGGGGATTTAAATAGTACATGTTCATATTCTTCTTGAAAACCCTTTGATGAATATTCACTGAACTTGGCAGGTAGCATGCCAGGTTTTGAATGGGCACCATGCTTTCCTTGTGGCCTCAGGGGCCCAAACCTCCTAAATTGAGGAATATTCAGTAATATCCTTCTCTAGAATCAGAAGTGAACTTTTTAAGGTTTTTTTTTTTTCTAAACTGCATGGTCCAATCTTCTATAAAGTACAATGTACTTGGCCGGTATGTTTGATGAAAAATACAAATGAATACCATGCCCCCAGCTCTCAAAGCTGCCCCGGCCCCAAGTTTCTAATGTTCTCAGGTAAGAGTCTGCAAAAATATACGGGAGTTGAATGTGTGATACTCAGGTGAGCGCGAGACCCCCGGGTCTGAATTGTTATTGAAATCTTTCTCAAAATTCCACCCAAACAGTTGACCAGATCGTTAGATTTCAATTCTTAAAAAAACAACTTGAAAACCCCCTAGTAAAGGAAGGAGAAGTCTATCCCACGCCCTCCCCCGCTAGTTCCTTCGCCATAATCTGATGGTACTCAGTGAAAAGACGCACGCGCAGAAATATCACGATCTACAATGGATCTAGTCATTCACGTCTGAATGGTCTAAGTAGTTGTTTCTCGTGTTTTTGATTTAAGATTGTCTTCATGTTCCCTCAAAATATGTTCCAGATCGTTGAATTTCAGTTCTAAATGTGCAAAAGCTCCCTCTTGTGGGAGGGGGATACCACCTCTCACATCCTCCCCCTTCTGTCCATCTCAGAAGACTATCCGCAGTAAAGACGCTCATGCAGAAAACAGATGACAGATACCACAATAATAGCCATTCACTCTTGTTTCCATTTTCGATTTGGTCACCTAAAAGTATGTACACTTCGTTAGATTTGAGTCCAAAAAATGAAAAAGCTCCACACCCACCCCTTTGGTCCAGTTCCATAAATATAGTACAGAATGAGGTCACACTGTACTCGGAAAAGAAATGACAGATACGCCATCAATGTCCTTGAACATATATTTGTCCTACCTTTTGATTGAAAATTTTCCAAATATTTCCCTTAATTAAGTATGCACGAGACCGTTGAATTTCAGTGTTCAAAATGCAAAATCTCTTTAGTAGGAGAGAGAGACACCTCCCCTCAAAAAAACTCGTTTTTTTTTCCCGCTCCTTATACATATAGATTGAGTGTTCCCACAAAACATTCCAAATAGGCCCACTCCCATCCCCCAACATGAATCATATCAAAAAGGCATTGGAAAGAAAATATATATCATTTCATTGCATCACTATTATGATAAATCATGGTCACTCACATACTAGACATTATATATGTTCTGTTAGTTGATAGATAGTTGCGTTACGGAATGGAAAAGTTTGAAGAAGAATGAGGGATGTTTGCCAGGTCGACACCCGCTGGGTCCGATTTTGGCACCTCTTGTCTCAGTTTGAGCAAACGATTTGGAGTTGCGTTTTTGTTATGCTATGAGAGGTAGAGCCCATGGGGTTCTAACGTAATTACATGTATATCAAACATTTCATAATTCTTCTTTCTTTTTGTGTAGTACACTGAAACTGGCAAAAAAAAAGTAGCGCCAAATGTGAAATGCGCCATGAATCAATCGTTTCTTTAGAACATGCACTATGTGGAAAAGTCGTTTATTAATTTGGAGGTATAAAAAAGGGGTACATAGAATTTGTTTAAAGTACCGCGATTGGAAATGCACATAAGCAATATGTGAGAATGCTTCCATGTTCCCTGCTAGACTTATTTGTTAGCAGGGAAGAAAAAAACCGAAGGAAAGAAAAATCCAGGTTTTTGTTATTAAAGTTGACAATGGGGAGGGAAGATCCCGCTCTATACAACAACGGATGTCTCAACATTCTCAAGGTGATGTGGGTGGCGGGTACAAAGACTCACGCTCCAAGGAGCAGACAACCACACCTTTATGCTATCTGGGTCTGAAAACTTCCTTCTTTTCCTTCAGTCAACCGTGCACGTGTTACTTGTCAGTCTGGTATACCCTGTACCTCGCTACCCCTACATTGCCACTGCCACAGACCTTTGATATGGATATATGCAAAAGGTAGAAAGTACCCACCTATCATCAGGATCAATATACACTGTAACAACATTCACTGGTGCTTAATACGCTCAATAAGAAGACGGGTATTGGTCATTTTACGAAATTCTGATAAAGCAACCCTTCATTTTCTCTCAGTTCTTTTTTGTGTTTGTTTGTTTTGTTGTTGTTTTCATGTTCTTAGAACGAAACAATACCCAACTACACAACCTCAAGATACATTCTTTGCAACCAATATCTTTCCGTAGCCATGGGTGGTGCTGACCCTTTGCTTAAGATTCGAAGGATTTGGCGGACATGTTTTAGTCAAAGTGTTTCCACTACCAATGACATGCCGTCTTTTTACGGTCCTTTGAAATACATAGGAATGTTTCGTGTTTTGACGGTGATTATACACATGGCGATCTCGTACTGATCTATCACGTGTCTTTACTCCCCTAACCACAAGATGCAGTAGTGGATCCAGAGAGGGTGCACCGGGCGCGCTCCCCCTCTTTATTTTTGGTTAAAACAAAAGAAATCTAAAAAAATGGAGGTGAGAGCGTCCCCTTCAATTTTGCAAAAGCGTCTCCCCTTTATGGAATTCCTGGATCCGCCCCTGAGATGTATTCAGCTTCTTTTGGATGCGACGATTAGTGCACAATGATATAGCATTGACTATGCATTGACATCAAGATTATATCTAAACTTTGTTTGTTTTTGTGTCGTCTACCGTCAAAGCAGTAGGGTTGTTAAGTGTCGAAAGTGGTCTGATAATATGACTGATAACTCTTCATATCGGACACTCAACGCAGGGGAGCCAATCTGTTTTCAGGGTAGGGGTGGGGGCAAAACTTGGAGGATACGTAGGGAGAGGAGCTACTCAGCCGTGGGAGGGGAGGGGGGGGATTTGCATTGTCAGAATTGAAATTCAGCGATCTGCTTCACACTTTCGGTGATTTTTTTTTTCAGAAAGTACTGAAATGAGTATTAAGGGAAAATGTTAATGGCTAAATCGAGGTATATAGCTCTTTTTCCTCGTGAGCATCACCACTGTGTACTAAATCTGTGGAGGTTAGCCAGGCGCACGCTGGGAAGAGTGTGAGAGGGGGTTTCCCCCTCTCATAAACGAAGGAGATATGTATTATGTTGTCAATCTCCCACGCGCATAACAGTCTATAGTCTGAACTTACAATCGACCAACACATTCAAGTCGGTTTCATCGGACTGTCATACGAACAGATCAGTGGATGACAGGAAGAATAAAAAACAAATAAACAAACAAACTGTCCTTTCGACGAGTGACCAATGGGTAGAAAGCTGTGTGGAAGTGGGATACTAAGTGATGTCCGTAGACTACTAACAAACTTAACAGAAAATGAAAAAAATCGTCATACCGTCGTTATCAATTTCAATCAATTTATAAATCAAAAAGTGAGAAAAATGAATAGTCAAGGAAAATATGAATGGGTAATTTGTGGTACACAGTCTTCACAGTGTGCTTTGTGGAGACCGACCACTTATCAATCTAAATAATTTTCAGTATAATTCTATCAACTACGGAGTCAATATTGCGTTCTTTTAAAAGAAAACAAAAAGAAAAACTGTGCTCGAAGTTAGCTCATCCAGCGCCGGATCCAGGATTAGTGATCTGTAATTTGTATTTATTTCCACTTTGAGTTAAAAAAGTATGAAAGGATTACAAAGTTACAATGATTATTTCAGTTGATACTATTGTAAACTATACAATAATATTGATAGCCAAAAGAACCAAAGTTGGGAGAATAAATCAAAAGCATAGCTTGTATCATTAGTCCCCTCCCCCCCCCCCCCCAAAAAAAAAATTATTGTGAGGCACATATAACAATAAACAGAATATATATTGGAATGACATAAAGTACTACAACAATAACCTCGAACTAAAGCACCGCAATTAAGATAGAGAGAGAGAGAGAGAGAGAGAAGAGTATTACCTATGTATATTGATTGGAAATGAAAAAAAAACATGAATAAAAAAAAAGAGGAAAGGATATGAAATAGAGGGAATTGATGAGATAAGTTAAGATGAGATGGGAAAGAAGAGATAGATAGAGGAGAGGATGTCAAGCAGGAGGATTGATCATTTCAAACAGAATGTTTTTGTTATTATTTATTCCTGATTTGCTTCTTAGTGATGGGAGGGGTCCAATGTAATATTCAAGACACTTTCTGACAATAAAAAGAGAGATTAAACAAAAAAAAAAGACCGAAGAAAAACCAGGTCATTAGTATTAAAGCCAGGAGAGCCAGAATACGAAATAATTATTCGTTAGACTTGCCCATTGATTGATGTTGAAGTTAAATAAGACAACCGCAAATTGTATGGTGTTAGGAGAACTTGGTATGTTTTCCTATGGTCTTGAAAAGTATATGACTAATAGAATGATTAATTTCTGGTGTAATTTAGAACACTCCGGAGAAATTAAACAAGGGGACGATATACACAGCATTGAAGGTTTTGTATAATGAGAATGTTTATCAAGCTTTATGGCTTGATAAAATAAAGACTATACCATTGTTATGCTAGGAATTATGATTTATGGTACACATGTGAAACCACAAATAGTGCTTGGATCAAAACAGTATGTAATTGATCAACGTTTGGATGATTAGTGTCTCAGAGTTAGTACTCGGTAATATATAATAATCCTCAATGTGTTAACTACATGATCTTTGAAAATTTTCTTCAATTAGAAAAACTTATCACGGATGTCCCTGAAAACATCGAATGCGCTTTTCTAAATTGTGAAAACCATCAGTTATACCTTTTAATAACGCAGGGAGGTATAAGAATGTGGAAAGAAACAATAGAATTCGTCTTCTGTGTCAATCGTAACTTGAAGGTGATGCATTTCATTATTATGTTTGTTTGTCCGGCTCTTCCTCCGGAGGTACATCGAGACATTTGTTTGACAAAAGAGGCCCATAGCCCTTTTCAAAATAGAACTATATCATAATTCAACACAACTTATCTAAGCACACTTCTAAATCTGGCTTAATACTGTCACACTATATGTTTTGCTTTTGATTGATTTGATTAATGAAGGAAAAATATTTTCATATTTGTTATTTACTAGTAGTTTGTTTTGTATAATGGATACATTGACAAAAAAAAAATGTTTTTCGTTCCCTATATATATTTACCGTTAATGGCTATTTACGCTATATTGTTGTTCTCCTTTGAATTTGTCGATGTGGTACATGACAAAATATTTCTTATCTTAAATAATTTCATTTTTTAATGATTTATATTCTTTTGTTAACCTTATGAGTAAATACGTTTCATACTTATATACCAATATGTTTAAATGTCATTGTGAAGTGTTCTCCAGTACCCTATCATTTGGGGGTGATACGAAAATAAACTGTCATTACTGTCATACTGTCCAGAGAGCGTTCGGACACTCTTAATCTAACATGGCATGGTAAAGTTCGGTTCGGTTTGGTTCGCTTTTGAGGGCTCGAACGCGGCCAATGAATGATATCCTGGAAGTGTGATCATGCTAATAGTGGCATATTTAAATTACATGAGGTTGTGTTGCATCGACCTCATATCTAGCCCACACACCAAGTTTCAAAGAGAATTTACGAAGAACAACCAACCCTTGTCACTGAGTCGGACTTAATTGAAACAGTGTAACGTGAGGATATTGAAATAGTTGAGGTACATTTAACAAAAGGTCCATAATGAACTTAGTAAGAAAAAAGTCAATAGCTATATAATGTACATAAAAGGATGGTAATAATAATCATAGGCCTATACATGGATGATGACATATCCACAAACAAAAAACTAAAAATGGATTTTGTCATGTATGTGGAGAAATATTAAAGAAATGCCGTCTTTTTTACCCAGGGTAACCTCTTAGTCCGAGCGCTGTACTCTTGGAGGGCCTTGTCATAGAACTATACCCTATGTCATTGTCAGCCCATTTACACACCAGGGTTATAAAATCTTGTAGAAAAATGAACGCACTTGGCATGATTCGAATCTCATAACTTCCGGTTCACATCAAGAGTCTTATTTTACTTGCGACTGTTCTCTAACACTTAAATGTTTTTTTTTTTTTGGTCTTTTTTCCACTTTGATTTGTTGTTAAAGGGTTTTGATTAATTTAATCTTCAACATGAGATTCATTAGAACGGAACGTCGAAGCCATGCACAGTTTCCCTTGTATAGCTTTCATGCCCTAGGTATATGACATTTCAATTCAACATCTTAAATACGAAATGTATTGTGCTTGGTACATACATTTATATAGGATGTTTCTCCCCGGCACCATGGAATCTTCGTTCCTGTTTTTGAACGCCCTGACTCTGCAGTTCACACTGGCATCACTACTTCTACCAAACTCCAAGAACTGTGTGACCATGGTAACTCAAAATTTAATAAACTGCTTATGATGACTGGGGATCGAGAGGGAGGTTTAATACATGCGCTATATTTTTCGTGCGTTTCTCTCAGAGCAGATGTCTCCTATATTATGTACTATAATGTCCAAGCATCTAGGCAATGCCTCAATGGGTATTATAGTTTTCTATTGTGTCATATTTTATGTTGATAAGTATATTTCATTTTATAGGCACTCATTCTTTAACTTGTCGTGAATAGTTTAAGATAATATGCGAGATTGGGCGAAAAGTGGTAAAAGTGACTACCTGTCTTTATCACCACGATTAGGCGATTACACCACATTTGCTACGACAAATAATTGCTCGATCCGGTCTTATTTTCGCCAAGGACATATGGTGCCAGTTGAGAAAGATTTTAGGTTTAGTTTGATGTGAAGATGATAATTGGGGTGAAAGATTTGTTTGTGGGTAGAATTTATGTTTGGCTGAGCGTACAGATATGTCATGGAATTAATTATCGCAGGAGCAAATTATTTTCACGAAACCCGAGAGGTATATATACCTCATACAAATCACTTCATGTGCCACCTTAGTAATGACAACTTAAAGATCATATTTTTGATAACATTGTATCAAATCATATTGGTCGCAGCCCTGCACAAATCAGATGAGAAGATTAAGCGATTCTTTCACTGATTTTCACCCAAAAAATATCAAGTTTGAAAAAAAATGCAAACCTTAAAGATATCTTGAACTTTTCACATGTGACTTCACATAATTATGATTATTATAGTGTTGCGATAACTTATGTAGCAATAAGTATTTGAAAATGCTATGGTTATAGCCATCCTCCAAAATCATTCCTATCATTTGTCTGAAAAAAACAAACCATGACATTGGTGTCACAACCTCGTATTTGCACATGCAATGCAACCTATATGTAACTGTTTCGTACAAGCTTGCGAAACTGCAGAAAGTCTGTAACTTTTACTTTCCTATTGCCATCATTCTTTCTTATTTGATCAGACATCACATATTGCCTTTTGGTTTTATGTCCGTTTTGACAACTAAGTTCGTTGAAAATACACACACACACACACACACACTCACACAGTCTCTCTCTCTCTCTCTCTCTCTCTCTCTCTATATATATATATATATATATATATATATATATATATATATATATATAATATATAATACATACTAAATACTACTAAGTATACACTTTCTCGCAATCTCTTTGGGCACAAATTCTTCTCTACACTAAACATTCATTGGAAGAAATGCAAAATACATTCGAAGGGGTGTTTTGTAATACAACTCTCTGTGAATAGGTTATTGAAGATGGAAACGATAGCAAAACACACCCTTTAGACGTCTCCTTGAAATGTATCTCTGCCATTTTATTAGCTGTTTCATAGCACTGTAACATTCCCTCATTGTGTTCTATTCCCCAAACCCGCACCATGTGCACCTTTCCAGGCTTTCGTCTACAACATAATTTCATGCATCGCAGAGTTCCTCTGGGTGTTGGAGCACTTCATTCAGGGTGAGACAGGTGACACCTGAGAGGGAGATTTAGCGTGGCATCGAGATGAACTATTCTTATGATAAAGGAAGTATATACAAATTGGTAATATTTCTAGCATCTCTACTTTCAGACCTCTCACTCTAAGATAACAAAGGGCCTAATAATTGTGGGTATGCGTGAGACTCGAGAGTGTTATCAATGGCTAGATGTCTTTGATATCAATGGGATAACCGTAACTCTCATATAACAGAAGTGTTTTTCTTTTCTTTGCAGAATCTACCGATACCATGAGGATGTCATTTCTTGCAAATAGTTTCTTTCATAATTCCAAGTAATGTTATCACTAACTTTTCCCGTATATGATTGTTATACATTGTTTCAGTGCCACAGGACTGAGAAAGATGTTGAAGCTAATGTGTAGTTTACACAGGGTAACTTCATTCTATTTTACATTGATTACTTTTCTTGATCCTTTGTTGCTAGGTGCACGTGGACTGGATGCGGTGAATCTTTCATCTAAAGTGTATCCTTTTGACAAGTGTAAACAGGCATGATTTATATAATAGGAACCTAATGTAGAGTTGTTGTTGATGATAATTATATGATCATTATTCAAGTTATTCAACCAGGAATAACATCATATTCTACACATAAAACACAGAAACATTGAATGTTTGTTATTACTTTTGTATAATAGCTATAAAAAATTGAGAGGTGATAATCGACAACATCATCTCATTTGCATATAGATATAAACTGCACGAGAACTGTTCTGAAGAATTGAGTGAAACTTCATAATATTATAATTTCCATTTTTTTCGATTTTGGTCATATTTTCACTGTTATATTAATAGGCATGCTTGTATCTAGGATTCTAATCTTTCTTATCAGACTAACTTAGATAACTGGATTTGAATTAATTGTCTTTGAAACCCAACTTTCCCACGAATTTTATGGATTTTCTACCCTTTTGTAAGGACGAGCAGGTCGGTTTGAATGCTTGCGAGCTGGGATCGCCCACTGTGCGACCTGCTTGCGAGTTGGTGCGAGCTAACCGCAGGTCGCAAGATTTTTTGAACATGTCCAAAACCTTGCGACCTCAAGCGACCACACCTTTGCGGCTCAGGTCGCACAGTGGGCATCATGGGCTTTATGGACACACAAGAGGGAGGTATGTGGGTACGGCTGTGCACTATACCAAGATATTCACACTATCAAGGGATGCCGTCTAACCAATCACAATGCATATAATTTTCTACCTCTGTACTACATAAAACATAATTATGTCATAGCAAGAAATGGAACTATCCATTTTTTTTTTGTACCCACCAGACAATAGTTAAAGCATATTATGTTGCCATGCGCCATGCGCGTAGTAATAGGTTTCATTAATTTGTAATACCCGTATATACGCGAATAATAAAATTGTCTTGATGTAGAAAATATCCAATACGCCACAGAAGTTAGACTGACACCACGCTTCCCGCGTCCCCGCCACGCTTTTCACTTGAGCAGTTGTAGGCTCTCTACAGTATAATGCAGAGTGCCGCTACGTCACCAGCCAGAAGCGGAAAGGTCCTGCCTTCTGCGGAGACAATTAGTGAGAGTGTTAGTGTTGTGTTGCTGTCTGATTTCATGATCCTCATCACCAACTATTCAATGGTTTTGAAAATTACATTAAAAAAAAAAACTATTTGATATTTTAAAGGACAAGTCCACCTTCACATACATGTGGATGGAGTAAGTACAACAATATTAGTAGAACACATCAGTGAACTTTGGGGAAAATAGGACAATCCATTCAAAAATTATGAATTTTTTAAAGTATCTGCGCAGTCACTGCTGGAAGAGAAGACTACTACAGTGTATGATGTCATATGCGTACAACGATATAAGAAAATAGAAAGAGAATTTCATAAAACTCCACTTTTTGAATAAAGTGCAAATTTCTTCAACTTGTTACTGACATATGTATAGGGTAATATATATTATATCCCTCATGTAAAGCTTCTTGCCATAGGATTGTACAGAGCACGAACATGGTGTAGTTTTACTAGCTAGCTACGAGCAGCTGGATGCGGTGCAATTGGTTACTAGCCAGCGTGATATAGTACTTTTGGGAATCCACGATTTGCACCCATCGTGATCGTGTGATCGATATCTACATTTCTCACTTAAGAATGTACGCAGTGCGCGTAGTAGCGATACTTTTGAGCGACAGTCCTGTGGCTTGTAGCTAGCTAGCTAGCGCTAAGAGAGCGCGCGGTGTGATGTGCGACAGCATTACAGAAATCTGTGTGGTGCGATGGCGTGGCCGGTCGGTGTGTAACGTGTGGACGTGTGATACGTGATCAATGCATTCAGCTCAATTGACAAAGTGACTACTTCCAGTAACGGAAGAATGATCGCAGGAGGACACCATATCAGGTACGAATTAGGAATAAACTAAAACCGATTTTGAAGATGATCTGGGTAACGAAGCCGCTTTAGGCCTACTTCTAACGTAGTCCTGGACCTCGATCTTTCGGAGTTTTGCACGCTGTAGTGTAGCTCGTGTGTAGGAATCAACAACAGCGCAGCGGTGTCGTTCGCTACGCGCTGCACGCACTGCTGCTGCACTGCTACAGCCTAACGTTAGATTTGTCGTTCACGAAACCTGCACACTTTTCCAAAAGGGAACCGTCATTACTCTAGTAAAATGCTCGAGAGGGATATAAAACAAATATCGACTGCTTTCTTTCGGGCCATGGTAAAACTATTTGACCTCGGTGATGTCTCAACAGTGCCATGTCCCTCGACTTCGTCTCGGGACATAGCACTGTTGAGACATCACCTCGGTGCAAATAGTTTTACCATCTCCCTCTGCAGCAGTCGATATTTGTATACTATTCCCCCTGCCTTCTGAAAGAGAGAAGGCAAGTGTTCTTTTGTTATGCGAGAAAAGTGAAAATATGTTGATTTTTCTTTATTCTTTCTTTATATCGTTGTACATTGTGACATCACAAGCTGTAGCTGTCTCCTCATCCAGCCTTGAGTGAGCAGAAACTTCAAAAATTCGTAACTTTTGAACGGATTGTCCGATTTTGCTCAAACTCTCACTGATGTGTTCTACTAATATTGCTGCATTCACTCAACCCACATGTCTATGAAGGTGAACTTGTCCTTGAAGTCTCGTCCTCCACCCCCAGTCTGTTTAAGCCGTATTTCAATTATTATATCTTCCGATAAGTAAACTTTGTTAGTGTGATTGTAGTCATTGTTGTAAGTGGTATATCAATACCGAGTAGACGCGCGTCTGTCTCGTCAGTGACATAATTTTCACAAGTATTTATGTGGTGTATGTACGCGTATAATCATGTAACTTGAGTATGATCACCATCATTGTCATTAACATCATTGTACATGTAATATATTACAGTTGACGTTAAGATATGCAAATGAAATAATACCCATGTATGTTTATTATTGTACAGATGTTCTTCCTTGATGTGTAAATCACTCGATTTGCAGGGTGTGCTTGGTGGACGTTTTGTTCAAAGTGTCCTTTGTAAGCCTAATCAATTCCGAAAGAGACAGGAGGTCCTCGAGTGGGGAACAGGAGAGAGAGATCACACCTCTTGCGGTAAAGTCTTGCTCGCTGATTAGCTATCTTGTCTGCCCATTAAATGGCAACAGTTTGATAAATAGTTTTTATGTCTTTACTTATTGATGTGCATGCTTATTCAAAGGGGGGGGGGGGGAGGGAAAATCCACAGTTTTCCGATTTTAAGTCGGTCCCATATTATTATTGCCAGTAACACAAAATATATTGTCTGGTTGAATTATTAATTCTATAATATTTGCTGAATAATTAGGACACCTCACCTAGCACTCGAATTTTCTTGCGCACAATATCTATCAACTTTAATACAGAGTTATTTCCCCTGTGTGAGGTGAAAACATGCAACTCACATACGTGACACTGCTATGAAAATGTGTGATACAAGACGAGATAACTGTGCGGCTAGTCAATTCTAGCAGGAGGAATAGTCTATTATAGGAGCTGTAGGATCCTACTAGTCTGGGTGCCACAGGCTGAACCTTGCTTTACCGTTCGCCCGATGTTATTCTATTTTTATGGTTTCACCCTACAATGCCTTATTTATGTTGAATCCGAATCTGGATGATGCAGCCCTTGTCTTTTTGAAGATTTTGAGATATTCCAGATAGCAGCCAAAATGGCCACCGGAAATATTGACTATCTCAAATCATATAGGATGCAAGAGTTGCATCAACTAGATTCGGATTAGGCACCCTATATAGAAATTAGGTAAAACCATTAATCTATTAACCTATCAATTTTCATTTTATCCACAAATTATAAGGGAATACTTACATTAATGTATTATTAGGGAGTTATTTTGGATATATCATACCGGGGATGTGGAAGAGTTGCATCATCCAGATTCGGATTCAGCATCCTTGAAATAGGGTAAATACATCAAATCGTTTTAATTCTCCAACATCTATATAAGGAAATATATGGGAATTTCAATTTTCGGTGACCATCTTGAATATCTTTAAATCTTCAAGAATGGAAGAGTTGGATGATCCGCATTCGAAGTCAGCACCTTCAAAATAGGTTACTATATTTTTTTTTTCTTTTCTTTTCGGTTTTTTCACCAGTTGTCACGAAAATACAAGGAGTTTCAGATTTTGGGGGTCATATTCACAGGCATTTTGAATATCTTAAAGGGGATGGCTAGTAACTGATCAGTGGGAATCAGTGGGAATGCTGGGGGATGATTGTTCCAATCCTTGTGGGATTCATTTAAGAGTACATTATATATCTATTGTTGTGTGAAAATTATTTGCTTCAGAATGGTCTCATATTCAAGTAATATACAGTTTAATCGCCCCGTCACTGTACAGGCATGCTAACCTGGAAACATTAAACTGCACATTACTTGAATATGAGATGAGACCATTCTGAAGCAACTAATTTTCACATAATAATAATGATAATAATAAAGGACATTTATATTGCGCAGCTACTATAATAATATACTCTACTGCGCATTACAAAATGACATGCATACAGGAAATTCAAAGAGAAAATACATTACTTCAAGAGATGACTTTTTAACCTGGCCTTAAACTCATTGATTGTAACTGCTTGTCTTACAATTTCAATTCCAATAGATACATAATGCACTCTTAAATGAATTCCAAAAGGATAAGAACAATCATCCCCCAGCATTCCCACTGATTCCAATGGATCAGTTACTAGCCATCCCCTTTAAACCCACAACGATGCAAAAGTTGCATAATCCAAACTGGGATCTAGCACCCTCGAAATAAGTTAAAACCCTCAAAAAATATTCGGCAGAGGCTAAACAAAGTTAGATTCAAAACCTGACTGTACATGGCACCGAACTATACTTCACGTGTAAAACGTACAAGTGGTTTATGTCCGTGACTATAAGGCACTATACTATGTAAATGCCTTGCCTTGAACTTCAAAGGGACAGGCCGTGCACATACAACAAATTTCATGATGGTAGTCTTCATCAATTTATAGTTTAGTTGAGTTAGTATTCTCCGGTGATCCAATGCTATAAACCAAACAGACGCTGGTTTTCAGTGGATCCTTGTGTTATAGATTTTAGATTTACACGCCGAATATGTGCATGAATGAAAGTATAAAACCTTACATGAATAACTCTACATAAATCATACTAGACCTATACTGATAAAAAAACATACATGGAGCCACATAAGAAGTTATGAAGAGATAAATAGTCGAGTCTTTTATAATATATATCATTTATTCGTTTCAATTTGTTTAGATTATCCTGGCTGGGCAGTACGTTTTGACGGCGTGGTAAGACAACAAATGAATTATTTTCATTTCAGAATTTGAATACGTTGCAAGGGCTGGCTTGCTAGCCCTTACTTACATGCACCCAACTTCTTTTTCGGGGGTGGGGCAGAGGGGTGTAATGTAAGTATCCCGTTTAATTTCTTTCATTAATTTCCATTTTCACACGATATAAGCACCATTATCTGCAACATTCATCTTTGAGTGATAAAAAGTGAGAAATCAGACACGGTTCCACATTTCTCTTCTGGCTATTTAACAAAAGACCAACCCTCGTAGACAATTTGATATAAAAGAACGTATTTAATGGTAATGACAGTGAGTGTAGTAAAATTTCAGTGATTTTTTTTTTAACAGCATATTGTTGGCCTTCAGTCTTACGAGTTTTATGGCCAATCTCGCATAATATGTTGCAAAAGTAACTCCAGTATTCTGTTCGAGTCCATACTAAACTGTTAGTAAAAGACATTGATTTGTCACTTTGTGTAAATGCCTTAATTGTTAGAAACTGAATCGGCTGAAACCATTTTTTTTTTTTACGACTCATATGAATGAACACTTTGCGTCCCATAGAGGAGAGGAGAATGCCATGTTGAGCTTAGGCCACCTGTGAGTCGTAGTTCATTAGAAAAAAGTCGTAGTCGACACGTTGTATGAAGGCTACTCGCATCCATGGACGTGAATTTGGGTTCATTATTACGAGTGCTAACGACAACATATTGGCATAGGTGGAAACGGGGGGGGGGGATGGATAATCTCTGTAGGTTGGTGTTTTACTTAATAGGGATAAAGCACGTAACAAGAATAATGTGGGGTGGAACTGCAGCGGGTTCAGTTCAGCAGAGGACATTTCATCACCAGGCCCAACACCAGCTAATGAAAGATGTTGTGATTTTGAGATGAACATTCTCACACTTTGCTTTGCTTTTCCCCTGTAGTTACTTCGTTTTTGGCTCACCTGCGCCAAAGGCTCAAGTGGCGTAATGCGATCATTTAGTGTCCGTCGTACGTCGTCGCTCTGTCGTGCAGAAACTTTTCCTATTTTCATCTTCTTCTCGGAAACCCCTTGACGGATTTTCACCAAACTTGGCAGGCAGGTATACCTGCTATAGCATCCCTATAAAAGGGAATATAGAATCTCAATTCTTATGAGCACCATGCCCTCTTCAAATTAAGGAATCTTAAAAAAAGATCTCAATAGAGAAGAAGTGATAGAGCTCACTAATGCCAGGAGTAAGCACGCATTAATGACTGTACTTTCAAGTTTGTTCAGGGAGCGCTCAAAGCTGCCTCTCTCCTGCCCCTCCCCCTTCCACTTTGCTATGTTATCAGGTAATAGTCTGCAGGAATGCGAGAGGTGAACATGCGATACTCATGTGAGCGTGAGACCCCCCCCCCCCCCCGGGTCTCTTGTTTGTTTTGTTTTCTTTCTTTTTTTTCTATAGTGCCTGCCTCGACAATTACATGGGCTGTGGATACGCCTATTTTAATGGCTTGATACTAGCTGCCGGAGCAATACCAATCATCGCCAAAAACACACAAGTTCCGTATTGCGTAAGTAATTGTATAATTTACTATTATTTGATACATGGTGACATCATCAGAAATGAATGATACCAAAATGTCAGATAGGAAACTGAAAGTAACGCATACAAGTCATACAATACCCATGAAGTATTGTAAGTATTCCTTTCTCTGCTATTGAAATCAAATATATATTTTCTTTTTTTATATATTAACTTGAAGACACAGTGATAGAATACTCGATACATCTTGGACAAAATTCCATACAAAGTTTGTAGGGAAAAGTAAAACTTCACTTCGTATTTTTTTCAAAGAGCTTGTACCCACGCAGAGCATGTTAGAGATACAATTGAATTACAGCAGTGAAAGCCAATATGGGAACTTTTAAATTCTCGAATTCCTATGTGTTCAAGTTAAACCATCACTTGAAATGCTATGAGCATGTATATTGCTGCATACTCTAATTGCATACCTCACTTAATTTGCTTCTTCTCTCTGTCTCTTCTTTTACATCAGTTCTTCGTGTTCGAGATTTTCGGAGTCATCTCAGACTGTTTGTATTTTTATTTCAACGAATATCACTGTGAGATACAATTCTTTACCTCAGTGCCTGCTTATTATCGAAAATAGCATGAAAAGATCCACGTGTAACATATCTTTACTCTGTCAAAACTCATTTCACAAGAGAGAAAAAAGAGAACTTCGAAATGAGAAATGGTATCGGATTTTACTTCACTATTCTTGATATTTTACCAACAAGTAGTTTGGGTTTTCATGTAAACGAACAACTGCAATGCTTTCTTCTTCAAAGAGACTGAGGTGCCCGTTCCATCTTACAGGAACAAATAGATAATATCTTGGAGTGATCAAGCATTAATATGAATGACCTTCATCGGCACATTTTATTGCAACATTCGGATTACAACACCATTGAAAAAAATCTTTATTCCATATATACCCATAATAATTCCAGTTTAATACGTTTTGGAGCAGTTTGTCAATAAACGAAATTTCAATTCTAAATTGAATTTTTATTTTCTTTTTGATATTATTCATCCACCCTTAGAGGGCTGTTTTAATATATATATATATATATATATATATATATATATATATATATATATAGATATATATTGGCTCCATAAAGAAACTACCAAAAAAAAAATAGTATAATGCAGTATTGGCCAATAAGGTATAAATTCATTGGCCAAAAGTATTGGCCAAAAACGTATCACCAGTTCATTCTTTAATTCATATATGCATACATACATACATATATACGTATAATATAAACATGTGTTAGTGAATATATCATGCGTCCTCCTTTTGTAATGGTTCCTCAACTTTTTTTCTTTTTTTTTGTCGAGGAGGAAAGATGTGTTGTCAATTTATACAATCAGGCCCCAGGAGACAAAAATAAACAAACGACCTTGCCCCGAGGAAAAGAAAAGAAAAAAACCCCCGATTATTATAAGCGGAAAGACATCTAGTGTTTCCTTTCCTTTATTTGACGGGCTTGATTTGTTTTATTTTATCTCCCACTATTCGGCTTTCAGGTGATCGACGAAGCTGCCCTCTTGAGAGTATCGCACATGGGTATCCTTTGAAAACAGGCATTTAAATGTATGTTTGTAAGAATAAAGAATTCGGCAAAACAAGTCGCTTTGACATGGAAAGAGTATTACCATGCTAAGTTTGGAGAAGTTCATATCACACATATACCTTGTTTATTCGCCAAATCACTTGAAAGTAATGCTTTCTTTGCTGGTTCTGAATTGTGATATGCATTACAAGTTTTCATGGGTGCATCAGGTACACTGTACTATCAATTCCTTGACCACAGAGGTAATCGTCTCGTGCAGATCATGTTACGCGAATATCATATGGAAACTTTTCGTCTCTTGCTACTTGAAAGAAAATTGAGGTGATCGAGATTTCAGACTGGACTCAGACGAGGGCACAAACATCACATAGGCCTAGGCTACAACATTTAAAAGACATGCGTAACGAGGGCACGAACTGGCGCACGAGTAAGAAGAGAATTACCCAGCAGGTATCATACGCCTCAGTATGACAGAGGAGGTGTGTGATAACGAATGCTAGGCTGACACTTGCACGACTTTTGGCCACGATTTTGTCGTGGCAAGTTGTGCCATTTTGGGGCACGAACTGGGAGGCTCCAGCACTGTTCACGACTAGTTCACGCATAGTTCACGACGAGTTCACGATAGTTCGCGAATGCGTGCCCATTAGTGTCCACATTGACACGAACTGGTACGACGAGTTCACGCATAGTTTGCGCATAGTGCACGCATAGTGCACGCACTTCCCGTATTGGCACGACGAGTTTGCGCAATTCGGACGGTGTCGTGCCGACTCGGGCACGCCATATAAAAAGGGGGCCTGCCCAACCCCTGGTCATTTTTGGATTGGCTGTGGAAAAGACAAAAAGAAAACGAAAAGAAACGAAAAAAGAAAGAAAAAGAAACTAAAAAAAGAAAACGAAAAAGAAACGAAAACCAACAAAAGAAAAAAGAAAAAAGAAGAAACGAAAAAAAGACACTGAATAAGAAACGGAAAAGAAAAGAAAAGGAGAAATGAAAAAGAATAATAAAAGAAAAGAAGTCCCCTCCCCCACTCACCCCCCAAAAAAGAAAAAGAAACAAAGAAATGGAAGTACACAAAAAGAAAGAGAAACGAAAGAGAAACGTAAAAAAGACACGCAGGAAACGAAGGATTTCGTGTTGTTGTTGTTGTTTTTTTTTTTTGGGGGGGGGGAAGTTGGTGAGGGGACTTTCTTGCGTTTCTTGCCCTATATATACCCCCGCACCGACGCGAGCGCCACTGTCGCGCAGTAGTCGCGAACTGCTCGTGAACTCGTCGTGAACTGCTCGTGAACTGTTCGTGGCAGTTCGTGACAGTCGTGGCATGGCGCGCACTGCCATGCTCTGGCACGCATCCTCCCGCATCGTCTCGATGAGTTCACGACGAGTTCATGAACAGTTTGCGCATAGTTCAAGACCCGGTCGCGAAATTTTGTCGTGACCAAAATTTTGAACATTTCAAAATTCTCGTCCCGACATGGCACGCAGTCACGACGGGTTTACTAACTCTTCACGCCAGTTTACGACTAGTTTGCGCACTGGCACGACTCGAGTCGATGCGTGCCACAGAATCGTGCAAGTGTCAGCCTAGCTTAAGTATGATGGCCTAAATCGTGAACTTCGCAACAGACCACCACCGACTGATCCTCCCATCCCCCCCCCCCCCCATGCGTTTAAGTGCTTGTTAAAAAACACAACAACCGAATCTCCATTGGTGACTCGTGACCTTTTGGCTATGATTCATGGCAGAGACAAGCTAAACCTATAAGCGTAAAATATCGTTAGAAATTTGGAAATATTTTTGCAGTATAAGCCAAAATTAACGTCAGCTTTGAATATAAAAAAGATTGAAGCAGGATGTTATTGCACGAGATGAATTAGGTATTTTTTGAAGTATGTAATACCGGGGAAGAAAACTGACTGACAAATCACTTCAGTTAATGAAATGATGATATTATTCCTGTTAATGTCTGGCAGATTTGTTAAATTTTTATTTTGTTAATAATGTTTAGGACAAAGTTTAGAAAGAGAAAATCTAGCTCGTTAATCAACGAAGAAGCGAATCAATACGGCCATGGCTAAAACATTTTTTTTTTCACTATAAATGAACTATCGAAGTCGGAAAAGTATGATTTGTTAGAATCACTACCTGTTGATAGAGCTACATTACAGGTCCGGATAATATCACCGTCAAATTACTGATATGAATCGTATCTTTGATAGCTCCGCTAACATTTCTGATAAATCAGTCATAACTCGTGCCACTCGAGGTTCATGTCACTCATATTCACAAGTTGGGCAGCAAAGATGTCTTTGGCAATTTTAGACCCTTCTTTGTATTCCGCTTCTTGGCAAGATCAAAGACAAAGTTCTATAATTATTACCAACTTACGACATTTCTGAACGATAACCATATTGTTACAAACAGTTTGGCTCTCGTCTGGAGCACTCCATACAACATGTAGGGCCTTTTGTTAAATCTAACAGAAATATTAATTATTGTTTGAAGTTATTGACTCTATATTTCATTGGAGTATAGTAATGATTGATTTAAAGGGATTTTGGTACCGTAATTAATTGTATTTTGATAAATAGACTAAAAATAGACGGCTCTGATGAAAATAATCAAATTGCATGTCGAAAGGACACAATGATAGTATCTTAACATGTGAATGGCTTTGTTTCAGATTAGGAAAGCAAAAACTGTTGTGTACCACAGGGATCCCTAATGGGACCTATATCTATATCTCCATTCTTTTCTTTATATGTGAATGATGGAATTGTCTTCTATTGCTTAGCACGATTATAGTGATCGTCACTTAACGCAGGTAACATACCCGTAATACATGTTTCCTTTGCTCTACAATGAAACCCGATGAAACTGTGGCTATCGGATAGTAAATTATTTGTGAATAAGTAAAAATGTGAACTTATATTTCTTAGGGCATCACGTCTGAAGGAGATCGAAGCAAATGCGAGGACTATGGAAGTGATTTCATTCAGAGAACCAATGTGAATACCTGGCAGTAATGATAGATTAGAATCTCCAATGAGATGCACATGTTGATTAATCTATGTAAGAACGTTACTAAATATACACGAGTCTATAGCTTTTAAAGAGAGTTCGTGATATGTTTGCTCAAGGTGGTTCATTATTATTACAAATTCATGATACGTTCACATTTTTATTATCTTAGCGTGTTTAGAGGAACATTGAAAAGTGTATTTACAGTATAACTGTGAGAAATTGCAAGTTCTCACAAACAATTCTTTAGGAGTTGTTCTACAACACTGTTGTTAATTCTTAATGCTTTATGTATATGGACCCCTATGGAAACCAACTATGCTGATGAACGTGTTTTAGCCCACTTGCATGATGATGAACTTTTGATACTGTAGACCATGGCATCTTATTTGAAAATCTAAAGCTTTATGGGTTTGATGAATCAAGCATGAAGCTACAGCACACTTACTTCTGTTACCTCCCTGAATCAGGTGTACTCTGGCTTTTATAGGAATTACCTGTCTGATCGAAAACATATCAATGTGTGAATGGGAGCTTCGTCTCCACACTGAGTCAGGGTGAATATGGGGTGCAACAACTTTAAGGCTTCACCCCGGGGCTAACGTTATTTGTTTTGTTTATCAACAACATCTCACACTCAATTAAACACTACAAATTGTCTCTCTATGCTGACACTTGCCTGTAATTGTCCTCAGGTAATCCACACCTTATCCCAAAATGTATCGATGATGATTTAAAGGCAGTTTCGTCTTTTTTGAGCGAACAATCTCATTCTTAATGCAAGCGAGACTGAGTAAATTATGACAGAATCTCGCAAAAAAAAAACAAAACAAATAGAATATCTGGTGGAAGTGATTTTTAATCAATACACATTTTACAAGTATCTCGGTTTCATTTTTACCCATATTTAACCTGGATATTTTTTTTTGTTTCTTTCATTTTGTTTTTGCTAATAATGATAGGAAAAATGATCTGAATAAGAAAAAAAAATAAAATATGAAATCTTTTATAAGAAAAATCAGAATAGGTGTGATTTCTTAGTTTACGCAGCGTTACTTGTATTGTTCCCTGTATATAATCATTTGCATGTTTTTCAACAGTAATAGCGCATTCTCATACTATACTTCGTTTAATTTTATCTAGTAAAAAAATTGTCTTTGTAAGTTATTGTAATGTATATGATATATTCGATGCATTATACGCTGTTATTGTCTATGTAATTGGATTGTAATTCGTAACTATTAGACCGTTTTGAACGTCAGTGCCTGATGAAAGGGCTTCCAAACCACAAGTGGAAATGAATTCATATCATGTAGAAATAAAATCAATTCAATTCAATTTAATTCACGATATTACAGATATCAAATAGTCTATTTTTGTGCACGTGGGTATAGGGCCTATAATCTGTCTATATACTTGTATATTTTGTGTGGGGGGCATGGGGGTGCGTGTGCGTGTGTGTGTGTGTGTGTGTGTGTGTGTTGTATGTGTGTGTGTGTGTGTGTGTGTGTTTGCATCTGTGTAGTAATGAGTGATGACCCCGGTGGTATTCAATGGCAGGAATATTTTTTATAAAAGGGAAGAGTATAGCTCATATTATATCCCTCATGTAAAGCTTCTTGCCATAGGATTGTACAGAGCACGAACATGGTGTAGTTTTACTAGCTAGCTACGAGCAGCTGGATGCGGTGCAATTGGTTACTAGCCAGCGTGATATAGTACTTTTGGGAATCCACGATTTGCACCCAATCGTGATCGTGTGATCGATATCTACATTTCTCACCTAAGAATGTACGCAGTGCGCGTAGTAGCGATACTTTTGAGCGACAGTCCTGTTGCTAGCTAGCGCTAAGAGCTAGCTAGAGAGCGCGGAGCGCGCGGTGTGCGACAGCATTACAGAAATCTGTGGTGCGATGGCGTGGGTGTGTACGTGTGTAACGTTAGTGGACGACGTGTGATCAATGCATTCAGCCCAAGACAAAGTGACTGCTTCAAGTAACGAAAGAATGATCGCAGGAGGACACCATATCAGGTACGAATTACACCGATTTTGAAGATGATCTGGGTAACGAAGCCGCTTTAGGCCTACTTCTGAAATCTAACGTAGTCCTGGACCTCCTCGATCTTTCGGAGTTATGCACGCTGTAGTGTAGCTCGTGTGTAGGAATCAACAACAGCGCAGCGGTGTCGTTCGGTACTCATACGCGCTGCACGCACTGCTGCTGCACTGCTACGGCCTAATCTAACGTCAGATTTATCGTTCACAAAACCTGCACACTTTTCCAAAAGGGAACCGTCATTACTCTAGTAAAATGCTCGAGAGGGATATAAAACAAATATCGACTGCTTTCTTTCGGGACATGGTAAAACTATTTGACCTCGGTGATGTCTCAACAGTGCCATGTCCCTCGACTTCGTCTCGGGACATAGCACTGTTGAGACATCACCTCGGTGCAAATAGTTTTACCATCTCCCTCTGCAGCAGTCGATATTTGTATATTGTCATTCATTATGCATATGAAACGGGCATTTGAAATGTACACATTTTGTAAAGGTGTTTGATCAATCCCGTTGCGTATTTGCAAAGTTGTAGAATTAATGACAATAGCTTGCTTAAGATAGGAGAAGGCATCTGAAATCCAGAAGTTTGCGGATATATTATGCATGATACAAATGGCTTGTACGAAGCCATGAAATCCTTATATGGTCCACAACGGTCTGCATCCATGCCACACATAAGCAAAAATGGTGCAACCTTCAACACATACAAGCAGTTGATTAACAATAGGTGGAAAGAACACTTCAGTAGTCTCCTTTTTAAACAAGAACTCCAGCATAGATAGCCCTCCAACACGTGAAGAAATTTTCCAGGCGGTGAAGGCAATGGAGGACAAGGCACCAGGCCCAGATGAAGTAATCAGAAGTAATCAAGCAATGGGGCGCCACTTTGTTGACTAAGCTGCACTCATCTATTCAGCATGTATCTGCAACGCTCAAACTCCTCCTCATCAACTGAAAGATGCTAATATCATCAAGCTGTACAAAGGGAATGGACCTGAGAGTGAGTACTGTGCTGGAAAAGTATTGACAAAGATTCTCCTGACCATGCTTATTGACGACGTAATATGTGAAAATGAACTCCCAGAGTCACAATGTGGCTTTCGTTGTCAAAGGAGTACCACCGACATGCTGTTTACTGCCCGTCAAATCCAAGAGAAATGTAAGGAACAGCAAATACCTCAATATATGCTATACTTGTTGATCTGACTATTAAAAGGTATTCCATGCTTTTAACTGACGCAGCGTATGGAAGATCCTTGAAAAATTTGGATGCCCAGATAGCTTATCATCATTGTCAGACAGCTGCATGATGGCACGGTTGGTAGAGTCTGCCAATGGATGGCGAGCGCTCTGACCCACTCCCTATATCAAAAAACTTTTGGGGTCAGACAGGACTGTGTCATATTGACCATTGCACATTCCTTTCTTTGCTGTAACGCTGCAAGAAGCTCTCCAGGACTACAGAGACGGAGTAGCACTTCGCACAGATCAGCTCTTCGATCTTGCTCGTCTGAAGACAAAGACGAAGGTTTCAGAGGGGGCCATCCAAGAACTGCTTTACGCAGACGACTGTGCACTCGTAACTAATTCTCAGGAAGAAGCCAAACACTCTTCGACAATTTCACAAGAGCAGCACCAAAGTTTGCTCTCTTAACCAGCTCAAAAAGACTGAGGTTTTGTTTCAACCAATTTCTGGTCAGCCTGCCCAGGAACCGGTCTTCCAGGGAAGAAGTAGCTGGGCAACAACATGGCGCCCATTGTCTGTCAGCAGCTGGCTAGACTCGCTTTACATACGACATTGGGACTTAGTAGAGTTACAGCATGTAGTCTGAAGGAATATTGTATGCAAATACTTTGATATTTTTTAAATGAAATTTGTAATTCTAGTTTAGAGTATGACAATAATTAAAAAAAAATGCAGAAAACTGTTTTGATTTTATAGATGAGGGAAAAAATTAGAGAAAAAAAACAGTTCTTAGCATACACACATTCTCATTATACAAACATGCATACCGCTAAGCATGTGCGTAGACACCCTCTCGAACACTCTCATCTCACAGCATTACTCATTAAACTTTGTAGAGTACCGAAGTGATAATGTCACCATGGACCTACTACATGTACACACATGGACTAGTAACGAAGGTCTTTCTTTGATCCCATCATCACTGCCGCCACATGATTATGCACATCTTCATGAATACGTTCAGGTGCTTGGATAATGACAATAAAATTGTGCAATCGTGCATCATCACTGACAAAAGAACCATTTCCCTCATTGCGGTCTTATTTTGCTGAGGTGTCTTTTCAGACTCAACTGCCTTCGAATAAACACCAGTGAAAGGGAGCAGCAAACCCGAAAACATGACAGTTTTCCTGTCACAAAATTGAAAACTACTGAAGTGAACACTTGTGGGCAAGCATATATGACATGGCTTAATGATTGGACATAATGTATGTTATCTACGGTTACTGTCCGTGTTTACTCTGTAACAACGTGCGAAAAATTGGAAACATTAGATTACAAATCACAATCAACCTGCCAAAATGATTGTTTTCTCTAGTAAATTACGCGCATTTCGCAAAATTATTTGAGCGATAATATCCCAATGTACACTACAACTACACATGCATTTTTCTTGATTTAAGAGAATTATTATCTTCTCATGCGCATGTACTTTTTAGATTTTTCAAAGCGTCGTCTTGTTTTCAGCCAGACTGGCTGTCGGCGGTGATGATACGATCAAAGCAGGAAAGCCATTTTTAGAATACTTTTGTGCCACTTTTGACAGAAACAGGTGCATGAATTAACGAGCGATGAACGCCTATGAGGCGTTTTCACATCAGCCCGATAAAAATCCAAGCTCGAGATATTTTCCTATTTCCCAAGTCAGAAAATAGCGCGCTATTTCGAAACATCGGGCTGATGTGAAAACGCCTCATGTGTAGTAGGACCATGATGTCACAGTCATTTGGAATAGCTTGGGTTGGAACCAGGTGCGAGCATAAACACTCGGGTCAGGTGGGGTTGTTTAGAACTAGTTTCCATGGCAATGAAATGGCTATGACATCACACTTTGGTATTCTATAAAGGAGAAATGTACTTTTTTTGCGTGACAAATAACGCAGTACAAGGTTTGTGTGTAGGTTAAACATGAATGTTAATATGAAAGTCATATACACGCAAATACAAAACATTGGGTGCAAAGTTTACACAACATGACTTTACATTCATTTGTGATTTTCATTGTCACAAGACGAAAGCTTGGTAATTTCTCAGAATTCTGTATCGTGACACATATGAAAATTACCATCTGGTCTTTTGAGAGCGATAGCCATACGTCACAATTCTTCCACGAGAAAACCCTTACACAAAGCAACGTGGACTTCGTTGAATTTGCGAACGATATGATTTCACCTTACAATAAACACCTCATGTGTATTACTGCGCACAAAGACAGAAGACTTTATTCATTGTAAAGAATCAGCTTACTTCATCTTTTAGGTTGTGTAATATTCTAACTTTCTTCTGTGCAGTGTAAAGAATAAAGACTCGAAAGACTTAATTACTTTCTGACAATAATTTGCTTTCTCACAATAATTTGTAATTTGATACGAATCAATTGACGACGTATTCACCGCCAGTAAGACAGTCATTTTGAGCTAACCGTATACACTGGTATAGGAAGATCAGAATTGTATGGTTTTTCTTTACGAAAAAAAAAAAACATTTTTCGTCTATTCAAACTTGTGTAACCCATTTCGCTTTTGATAAAAGTGATTCAATTCCAAAGAGACAAAAGCGCACGCTTTTCTCGTCTTTGATATCGTGTTATGAATGGATTGAACAGACATGGGCGTGTGCGGATTTCTAAGATTCTGCATCATTTTGCACAACTTGCCGAGCTCTATATACCTCCGGAAATCACCCGCCGGATTTAGCACTTTCCAAACAACGATGGCAACAATAGCGTACAGGTGTTATACACTGCATGGACCCATCAGGCCTTGGCACCTCTGATCTTTTGAAAGCGGTGCCCGAAATCTTATCGGAATCCTAAATGATTTCACATCATTGAACACCATGTTCACAGTCAAGCTGACCTTACGGAAGTAGAGTAAAATCTGATCAAGAGAATGATAGAGGTTCCAGCAAAAAATAGAACATGAAATGATAAAGTTATTGAAATTTGAAATATCCTATGTTTGGGATAAAAAGTAATAGTGGCCGCAAACCGCGTGTGAAAAAAAAATGATGAGGTGATGACGTCATCAACCTGCTATACCTCATATTGTTTTCTACAGAAAGTATTTTAAAAAAAACACCATTTTGCATCGATAATTCAGCAAGGATATCAATCTGTAAATTTTGTGCAAAACAAGAAAAATTGATGTGAAACATGTAAGGTTTTCCATTTCGATTAAAAAAAACAATATGTGAATGCTTGTGCTTGCCTTCATGAAAGAATTGTCCGCTTGACACAAAATTCTGTTTTGTTTTCCATGAAGACATTTAAACAATTAGAATTCCATAACTCTCTTACTCTAGGTTCTATTTTGGTGATACATCTACTACTCCGTTTCATGTATAACTTTAAAATGCATTAAAGTTGACTCGAAAGCCGTGTGGAGTTGCCTTTCAATTGTCACTCCAAACCTTTATCTTCAACATCGAACGTAAGTCTCTCGATTTCTTTTCTGCCCATGCTGGTAGTTTATGCATTAAAAACATTGACTCCATTAGATTGTGTAGAAATTTATACCATTATGTAGTCACAAAAGTCAATAACTGTGATAGTTTCAACGACACTTTACACTTTCACTTGTCGACTGTACATGATAGACTAACTTCACTTCACGCTCGGCTCAAGTTAAAGATATTTCACCAATTAACGTTCATTTCAAAGTAATCACTTTCAAAATAACAACGTAAAGACCCTCATGAAAGTTTATAAATATATTAGTATAAGAGACAAGAGACTAAAACTGAACACACAATGAACACAAACTTATGATTTTTTTCCTAATCAGTATGTTACAAAATATACAGTTAGTCTACAAAATGAATCAAAGACTTAACATTCTACAACTAGAAAGAAGAAACTATAGGAAAAACAGAAATTCACATCTTGTGCTGCTAACGCATTTCGTACTGTAACTGACTGGCAAACAAAGCTTCAGGCAGATCGAAGCGATATTTAACAATTGTTGTTAATTTACTGATACTGAATCTTTAAAATGCTACATTTAAAATGCTGTACATTCAAGACAAATTATGATAAAAATTACTTCCTATAACAACGCATAGGTTGATGCTCCCCTAGTTTATCTACAGCAACTGATCCTTCTTTTAAGTAAATAAGTAGGCTTTCTAAAGATATATTATGCAAATCTCGAATGTGGATAATGGGTAAGGGAAACTACAAAACTGATATCATATTTTCCTTCTTTTTTTTCTCGTGTTCAAAACACTGCACCATGTATAATCATAATATTGCTCCTTATACACAACAAACTTACAAACTGATGTCGACAGTTGGGGCTTTTGGTTTGTCAAGTCAAACACACATGCTGAAATACTTTATGACGTCATGTCAAACGCCTCGTGCATGTTGTCTATTGGCCAAATGTCCACTCGTGAATAAAGAATGTTCATGGGGGGGGGGGTGGAGACTGCCAACAGTGTTGCACGGGGAAGAATAGCATGACGCATGCGCAAGGATTCTGACATGGCGCTTCATAATATATCTCAGTCCATGTGGTCTGACGTGACGATCCGAAAGTCTCCATCGTGTCGACTGTATGTAAATTGATAATCATTCTAATAGTATCCAGGGCTGATCACTAGTATACATAAACATGACAAAATAAGTTCAGCAATCAGAAATTTAAAGGGCTCTATGACCTCACAGGCTGTAAAACTGATACTGGTAAACCAACAATTGTAAATTATTATTTTTTTTTTTGTATCAGTTGTTACAATCCACAAGGTCGTGGCCTTTATAATCGCTTCAGTAGCTACGAGTTTTATAAAGGTTTAGATATTGAATCGATAGAGTTGGCGAAAATAAAACCTGCAAGGCTATCCATACATACGGAGAAAAATATGCAGGAAGAAACACTGAGGGAAAAGTAGCTATCAAAATATCTATAGGCCTACGTTTCCTACAACAAGTTACCCTTCCATAATACATGGTAATGTGAGAATAAAATTTGCATTTGTTGCGACATACAAGCGGTCCGCAAACCCACTTACGTCATAGCAAAAGAAATAAAAAGGTTTTAGTTCGCAATATCAATAAGTATTGATGCGTCTTTGTTATGCGTATTTTTTCCGGAAGAGACAGTTGTAGACGAATAAACAAAGGTGTGTAGTCATGCCGACTTTATAATTTCTATAAATACAAAGGATGAATAAAAAAACACTGACGATATTAAACAACGATTGAAGAATGAATGCATTTGCGCGTGCGTGTATTGTGCATGTGTGTGTAATCATATTCATTCACGGTTGCAAAGTGTGCACATAAAAATATCATTTTCGAACACGCTGGCGACGAGAAACTGGTGAATATTTTGGAATGTTCAAATCGACTCTATCCCTCTACTTTCCCCCAATTATATCGATGAAAAATAGCGACGTGGTTACGATAGCGTCGAAAATGAGTAATGATTACAGTAGCACTTGGATTGAAATCAAGTTTAACCGCGTCAAAATTTCATTTTGGTTTTGCCTTGCTTAATACAAGTGGGAAGATGAAAGATGAATTGACGATAATTATGTACAGAAATGAAGTCGTGGATAGAGGAAATATTATGGGCAGGGCTGACATCACTCAATGCAGTAACTTTTTTTTTTATTAGATCCAATCTGTTAGGCCTAGATGTCTGACAGAAATTGTGTCAAGGGCTGTCCATGCAAGATGCAGATAAACTATTATGTTTTCCGAACACTCCGGACAAATCGTATACAACCGCTGAGGAGACAAGCTGAAATGTATGACAAATCGTATCCCAAGTCCTAGGAGTCGTGACAAGATAATATGGAATGTTAAGCCAATTTACATTCATATCATCCCGGGGGTTTCTCTTGGTCGTGTCAAAATCTAACCGTCGGCGAGGACATTTGTATTTGCTATTTGTGAAAACAAACTTGTGTAGGAGCCTACAAATCCATCTTATTCACGAAGACCAGAAACGAAATTTATGATGGATTCGCATATTAGCATCCATGTCTACGCACTATAGACCAATTCGGTTGGGTACTGTTTTTAATGGTAATTTCTAACTGGGAGGGGGGGGGGGTTCTTCAAGTATGCCTAACACAAGATGATTTATGCACTGACATAGCAACACACCTGAATCATTGAATAACCCATTGAAAGTACTCTTGTTCTTCTTTGGCGGCCCCAAGTTATGGCCGCCATAAGTTACAGTTCTCTGAAGTCGGATTTATCTATACATGGACAGCCCTCATCACGCGTGCATGAAATGTTTACCCATGTAAAGTATGTGAGAAGCCCATGGCAAGCACGTATAAATGCGCGCGTCGACAGTCTCTTCATAACGTGGATGGCAGGAAGGCTGGGGTTCTTACTCGGGGACTTCGTTATTTACGGCTGCGTCCGTCGCCGCTGCTCCGGTGACGTCCTCGGTACCGTGATCAAAGATGTCCGCTCGCCGACAATGACCCTTGCTGAGTGACCTCTGGCTCTTGTTCTTACTCACACATGTCAGACCTGACGTCAATGGGACGAATTGGGTGATAGGAAGAAGACGAAAATTTGAAGAGATTGAATGAATATCTTTGCAATTGAAGTCACTATAGCAACAATGAAGATTTTTCTCTCGTCTTATTGGCTGCTTCAGGCTACTGTCATTGTGAGTGCATATACGAATTATAACCTTCAACAATAAATGCAAACCTCTTGATTAAAAAGCCATGGGCTTATAGTTACATAGCACAAGTCATGTATAATACATTTTGTAATTTACCATGAAAGGTCATTTGTGTGGCTTATTTCAGATAGAGGGCCTATACTGGCGATGGAATAAGATGATGAACAATTTCAGTTCGGTGTATGGAAGAATTACATTATGATATGCAGGATGTTTAAAGGGATAGTACAGTATTGGTGGAGATGAGAATTGGGCTTTTAACTTTTTGCGAGATACCAAGAAAACACTTATGATATAGTACAGAGCATACCATTTTAACAGGAAGTCAAAGTTTATTTGATGAAAATCGGGTTTGGAATGACTGAAACATCCAAAAACAAAGTAAACAAAGCGATCGTAATAAAAGGTGGGTCCCACACTTTATTAAGAATCGCTCTGTTTTGGATATCTCAGCCATTTCAAAACCAATTTTCATCAAATAAACGTTGAATTCCTCATAGACTTACATGCTCTTTCATATTCCATAAGAGGTTTCTCATTATCTCACCAAAAAATGTTAGAAACCTGAAATTAGGTCTCAACCAAAACTTGTACAATCCCTTTAAGATAGAGACATATTCCAGTCCAGGAAGTGGTAAGAATTTATATGTTAATAGTGCACTACGGCCTGAGACCCCGAGTCTGATATTGTGTATTGATATATCCACAATGTTATTTTGTGGTGTGAAAACGTCGAAGAAAAAATATCTGTTGAGGAGACGTCATGCAAAATATTACGGAAATAATTGGACGGGGTCTATTCTGCGATGGAAAACATCTGCTAAAGAACTCGACTCACTCTCCCAGGATAGTATGGTGAAAGCGACGGTCCATTTTGGTTCTGGGCTCCTTATTTGCCAAGCTCTTTTGCTACGACAAGCAATGATTGCTTATATGGCAAGTTGTATTTGCTAGGTTGCTGTCAGTTTTGTCGCTGTTGTTTTATGTTTCTACAGACCACGTGAAGTTAACTCAACAGAATTGAGGCCAAATTGGACACATGATAATGCTTTCGTACTACCAGTCGAGAGGAGATGAACCAATATAATGTCATCAACCAGGGGCGTCACCAGCTTTTTTTCAAGGGGGGTGCGTTTTGACACTAAATGTTTACGAGATTTTTTGGACAGACATTTGGAATATAGGAAGCTCTCAATCCCTAGACTTTTACTGTTTTTTTTTTAGGGAAACCAAGCGGGGAAAGGGCACCGGCGTAGCTAGGATTTCATCTTGGGGGGGGGGGGGGGTGGTAGTATGCGAGGGAGCGAGCAAGGGTGGGGGGAGGGTGTGGAAGTGCCGGAGGGGATTGTACCCCTTTAAATGGATTATGGAATGCGGTGTGAAACGACAAATTACTGGCAGCGATATCAGGAGAATGGCATAACGACTACATGCGAGCGAGAGGAGCGAGCGAGCGAGCTTGAAAATTTTGACATTTTACAGTCCCAAAACTGCCATTTGGAGCCATATTTTTTCGCTTTGGAAATAAAGGAGGGGTGGGTTGTGCAACGGGCGCAACTGCCGGTAATTACTGGTAGCAAGATCAAGAGAATTGTATAACAATTCAATGCGAGCGAGCGAGCTTGAAAAATTTGACATTTTGCAGTCCAAAAACAGCCGTTTGTAGCCATATTTATTTACTTTGGAAATTGAGGGGGGGCGCAACTGCTGGCAATTACTAGCAGCAACATCAGGTGAATGGCATAGCAATTAAATGCGAGCGAGCGAAGAGAGCGAGCTTGAAAATTTTGACATTTTGCAGTCCAAAAACTGCCATTTGGAGCCATACTTTTTCGCTTTGGAAATAAAGGAGGGCGGGGGGGGGGGGGCGCACCGGGCGCAACAGCCGGCAATTGCTGGCAGCAACATCAGGAGAATTGCGTAACAATTAAATGCGAGCGAGCGAGCGAGCGAGCGAGCTTGAAAATTTTGACATTTTACAGTAAAAAACAAAGAAACTGCCGTTTGTAGCTATATTTCTTCGCTTTAGAATTTAAGGGGCGCATCGGGCGCAACTGCTGGTAAATACTGGCAGCAATATCAGGAGAGCATAATGATTACGTTCGAGCCAGCGGAACGAGCGAGCTTGAAAATTTTGACATTTTACAGTGCAAAAACTGCCATTTGGAGCCATATTTTTTCGCTTTGGAAATAAAGAAGGGGTGGGGCGCAACGGGCGCAACTGCCAGTAATTACTGGCAGCAACATCAGGAGAATTGCATAACAATTAAATGCGAGCGAGCGAGCGAGCGAGCGAGCTTGAAAATTTTAACATTTTACAGTCCAAAACTGCCGTTTGTAGCTATATCCTTTTCGCTTTGAAAAATAAGGGGGCGCACCTGGCGCAATTGCTGGTAATTACCCGGCAGCAACATCAGGAGAATGGCATGACGATTAAATGCGAGCGAGCGAAGCGAGCGAGCTTGAAAATTTTGACATTTTACAGTTCAAAAACTGCCGTTTGTAGCTGTACTTTTTTAGCCTAGGAAATTAAGGGGGGTGGGGCGCACCGGGCGCAACTGCCGGCAATTACTGGCAGCAACATCAGGAAAATTGCGTAACAATTAAATGCGAGCGAGCGAGCGAGCGAGCTTGAAAATTTTGACATTTTACAGTAAAAAACAAACAAACTGCCGTTTGTAGCTGTATTTCTTCGCTTTAGAATTTAACGGGGTGCATCGGGCGCAACTGCTGGTAAATACTGGCAGCAATATCAGGAGAGCATAATGATTACATTCGAGCGAGAGGAACGAGCGAGTTTGAAATTTTTTCATTTTACAGTCAAAAAACTGCCGTTCTTAGCCATATTTTTTCGCTTTGGAAATTAAGGGGGGAGGGTCACCGGGCGGAACTGCTGGCAATTACTGGCACCAACATCAGGTGAATTACATAACAATTAAATGCGAGCGAGCGAAGAGAGCGAGCTTGAAAATCTTACATTTTACAGTCCAAAAACTGCCGTTCTTAGCCATATTTTTTTCGCTTTGGAAATTAAGGGGGCGCGCACCGGGCGCAACTGCAGGCAATTACTGGCAGCAACATCAGAAGAATGACATAAAGATTAAATGCGAGCGAACTGCCGTTTGTAGCTATATTTTTTCGCTTTGGAAATTAAGGGGGCGCACCATGCGCAACTGCCGGCAATTACTGGCAGCAACTTCAGGAGAATGGTATTACGACTACATGCGAGCGAGAGGAGAGAGCGAGCTTGAAAATTTTGACATTTTACTGTCCAAAAACTGCCGTTTGCAGCTATTTAATTTTTTTTCACTTTGGAAATTAAAGGGGGGGGGGGACGCCCGTTGCGCCCCTCCCCCTGGATCCGCCACTGTAGTCAAGGTGTGGGTTTATATTGGACTGGGGGAGGTATGACCAGCGAGGTGGCGTCGAAGTGACCAAGCGGGGAAAGGATGTCCAAAATCTGCACTTTCGAGCATCCCCTAAACTAATTGTGCGTGTTTGTTTGTGGAAAAGTTAGGAATTAGCCCAGGTCAAGTCTTTTTTCTCGGCAATGCAAGACATTTTTATATAGACTAATATGTAAAGCAACACCGCAAAATCAATGTTCTAGCTTTGATATAACGAAGCGGATAGTACAAAGGTGTACATTCTACATCACATTGCGCACATTGTAGCGACTCTTCGTTCGGATGTACTGAGTAGATTGCGCACATCCTGCTTATATGCAGAATGCCAACCAGGAATCACAATCTTTTGTCGGGTCCGGGCTTTTGAACAATGTTTCACACTATATACCTATTTAATTATGGTTAAAAGAAATCATAGAAAAATATCTTATTTCTGGATCACCCTTTAATTCAAAAGCAGTCTACTAACACTTGAACTACTAGCCGGGTTCACACGTACAAAAAACTCGGGATGACGATCGCGATGCAAATCTCGAGATTTGTATCCAGCTAATTGGTGTACGTGTGAACCCGGCTACTATTTCGGTAAATCTTTTTTTTTTTTTACCAGCGGATTGGGAGGGGGCGCACCCCCCCCCCCCTCCGAGTTACGCCACTGCTTTTGGGTGAAATAATTGGACAGATATCTTGAATTCTAACAAAAAAGCAAGAAAATCTTTTCATCACGGGAATTATGATTAGGCCTATGTGGGGTGGGGCAAATGGTGCGATTGCCTTCCAATATTTTTATGGGGGCATTATTTTTCTTTTCTTTCAAAAGCAAGAAAATCTTCTCATTTCGGGAATTACTAATTATGGGGGGGGGGGCAAAACTAAAATATGCTTGCCCCTCCATTTTTTTTTCTTTTCTTTTAATGAGGCTGTAAGGCTCGCTCTTGGGCTGGCAATATGGATTGGTCAGAAGTAACGTACATAGACCCTACGAAGTAGCACACGTACATGCAAACGTGTATAAGTGCTCCGTATCGTACGGATGTACAGTACGGTCGATAAATAGTAAACACTGTAGAATACTAGTAGATACAGCAATCAGTGCTGCCAGAAACCAGGGGTGCGAATTGTTTTTGCCGACGATTTGTGTGTGTGTGTGTGTGTGTGTGTGTGTGTGTGTGTGTGTCCCTTGTGCAAAATAAAAAAAAATGGAAAAGAATAATTACTTAGCGTCCGGCGTTATAGTCGCTCGCAGACTGATTTATTTTATTTTTTTATTTTTTTTAAGGATCTGAAGGGGGGTGCGTTCGCACCCAACGCACCCCCCCTGGTGACGCCCATGTCAACTCGAACACTCACAAGTTATCTAGACGTGGAAAACATGTAATATTGTCATCGTTTAAATGGATATGGTGTATAACTGTAGAAACCGAATATTTATCTTTGTATTCCCCTGAATTGAGTTTTGTAAAATATATTATTTCATGATATTCTGTGAATGTCAAGCATTATATTTCATGGGTTAGAGCCCATCAATTTTGAATTGAGACGAGTCCGTTAGGTTAGTGTATAGCCGCTTCGTTGATTCCCATGCGATTTATATTTAATGCGGTCAGAATCCAAGCATTCCAGACAATGCTTTATGGTTCAAATATCATTTCGTTTTTCAACGAGTCCTAATCGTCACAACAATTACATGGAGTCAAATCCCAAGAACATACAAGTGTGTGTGTGTGTTGTTGTTGTTGTTTTTTTTTTTGTTGTTGTTGAAATATTAGAGTGACGTATTGTACACATGTTTCTTTTATGCTGGATATGTCGTTTGTCAAAACATCATGATCAAAAGGACGTTTTTCAAAGGAAAATGGTGGTGCCTATACTTTACGTAAATCGTGCGCTGTTCATGTCACAGCCTCAACACTCGGTCTACGTCACCGTTACCTTGGCTACACATGCAGTCATGGACGCAGTGATGTCCATCCGGTTTGTCGACCACGTGACACACCTTCTTACTCCTCCTCAGTAAACAACACTGACCTAGTTGAATGCATGGAGACAAAATAGAGACATAAGGTTGTGAATGTCAATGTTTCCTTTGATTCTTCGCAAACGAATTGATCTGATTTTTTTTTTCCTCCGTTGTATTATATAATACATATTATCATTCACAGATAAGTATTCTTATTTGTATTCATCATATATCAATCAAATCATTTATCTTTGTTGGTCATGATCTCCACACTGTACCTTTGGCACATTCTTCGTGATCTGTACACGATATCTTGGTGGCGTTCTTTTGTTTGTAGCCCATCCTGCTTAACTTCCTCTCCAGGCGTTGTATCTTTTTATCCGTCCTCGACATCTCGCGTGCTTTCTCTGTCTGTTTGTGCTTCTTTCGTCTCTTCTCTGATTGGTTGGGTTCGGGCTCCGCCTGGCCAATGAGACAGAAAGAGAGAGAGAGAATGGGGAGGGGACAGAGTATGTCACGCGCTGGATCATTCTGAAGTAACACACAATATATATGATTTTATATACTGTATCTATCATGGCTATATACAACTGTATAAGTTCAAATTTACCTAAAGGAGAAATAGATAATGGCTGTCTTCAGATTTCTGCTAAATGAAACTGACTCTGCTCATGACATCACATACACAGCATAAACGAAAATTGTTGTTGTTGTCTTTGGGATGGGAATATTCAGGATGACCTGCGGCACAGCGAAAGGTAAAACAAATACGTTCTATATAGTGATCTTGTCCTTTAAACAGTCTCATGAAGTCCAATGTCGTGTTGACTTCAATTAGTCATAAACTACTGGTAACGCATCAACAGTCATTGCTATATCCGAAATCTTCCACCTCTCTGCTTACATTTACACTACATGATTCTGTCTGTGGCAAGAAAAGTTGTAACAATGTAATTGGTATTAGGAGTATCGAGTATATGATGTCATAGCCATTCATTGCCATGGAAACTGGCCCCAATCAACTTCACCTGGCCCGAATATCTGTGAACACTATTGCTGCTAACCATGCTCACACCTGTTTCCAACACAAGCTATAACAAAAGACTATGACATCATCACTTCGGCATTCTATTGTGAGCTCATGCACCTGGTTGTGATACGCGGTGACATGCATTTTACCTATAAAAATTGTTGAGTCTATTTCAGCTGACTTTACAATCGATGACATTCCAAAAGACAATAGCCGGGTTCACACGTACACCAATTAGCGGGATACAAATCTCGAGATTTGCATCGCGATCGTCATCCCGAGTTTTTTGCACGTGTGGACAGAAAAAACCCGAAAATTAGCGGGATAAGCATCGCGATGCTAATCCCAAGAAATCTTGCGCTGGTTCGTCAATTAGCGGGATAATTGGCCGCGCGCTGGTACGTGTGAACGGTCGGGATTACAATCTCGAGTTTTTACATCCCATCATGCAATGCGCACATCACAACAGCGAGGCCTCTGCGAAGAGGTCTTTCACCTCTTTGGAGCACAACAACAACAGCGCGCGAACCACACCACTGACGCGTAAAATACAATAGACAAAGGTAAGTGCGCGCAAGCAGTGATAGAGAAGGGCGCTGTGTGACCCAGTTTGCAGGCTTTGTTGTTGTCTCTATCGGCAATTAGCGGGATAATTCGGTACGTGTGGACGCTCGCCAAATTAGCGGGATACAGATCGCGATCGCCATCCCGCTAATTTGGTACGTGTGGACGCTCGCCAAAAAACTCGGGATGAGCATCGCGATCGTCATCCCGCTAATTTGTACGTGTGAACCCGGCTAATAACGAGTTTTTCATTTGTTTGTTAACAGCAGACAATATTATTGGTGTGCACAGAAAAAAAAATGGCACGATTAAGAATCTGTAAATCCATGTCATTATCGAATCATTCCTGGATTTGTGATAATTACTAAGTATGAGAACCTGAGAACCCATTCATGTAAAAAGCAGAAGTCAAGATTGAATCGAGCGGTTTAAACTCCTTTGTATAAAAACATACACCCTGTTACATTTTTGTAAGCTTTACTTTGTAACATTCTTTTTTCTTGACAACCACAAAGCTTTTCCCGAGGCATGTTCGACAACTGACGCATGCAAACTGAATTTCAACTTTCGAAATGTATTGGGTTATTGAGTATGAACAGGTGCTATGGATTACTTCTGAGGAGGTTCCCCCCCCCCCCCCCCCCCCCCCCCCCCATCCGAGGATATTATCCATAAATTTGAATGTATCGGTAAATCACCCTGTTGGATTTCGGGGCTTCTCTACTAGAATCCAGGAGCAACTCGTGTCAAACCAAATCAAGGAAATCCAAATGCACTGCGAAGTGTCAGCTGTAGTTAAATCCCATAACGAAAGAAGCGCATATTACCAAAACAGAATTACAACTTGCGAAATTGTAAGTCATAAATATTCACGACGCGTAGCGTGGAATCACAACGGTCGTCAAAACCCATATTCGTAACCAGAAGCACATTATACGTCCACGCAGGACGGCAAGTTACATTTGCTCCAGTATTCATGACGAGATGAATAAATATTCAGAACAGTCGCTGTCAATATTGCGGACTCTTCGCTGACGACAAACGCAAATATTTGCTCTTTGTCGAGAAATATTTGCAATTCGTCTCGAATATTCACAAACTGACATATCGGTGCACCAGCCGAGCTCTGATGAAAATGGTGTGGAAGCGTTTGAAATCTAGTAATAGCATGCCTTGACGAATGTAATTTAGATCAGTTTCATCTTTTTTAAAGAGCTTTTTTAGCAGTTTGCTAGAGCGGCAACATAAAAAGAAAATCACAATCTCTGAAAGCGCCCAATGATTATATGGAGCATAGTTCAGATAATACATATGCCTTGATAAATGCAATTATTACAGTCATACATAGAAACGACTGCAAAAGCATAATGAAACCTGCCCAACACCCCCCCCCCCAAAAAAAATGCATTGCAGTATCACAAAACAAAACGTATTATGCGGCATAGTGGTGAGGGAGAGCCTAAACCTATTTCCCCCTCTTATCTTAACACTGTCTCAAATTTGAAAACTGAAGGGCTGTCAAAAATCATTATCAAATGCGGCCAAAATCCGTGAGGAGACAGAAAACACCATACCAGGACTAATTTTTTGCTATATCGGACAGAAGTGTTAGAATAAATCGTTTCGGGACGATTTATTAGCAAGCTGCGTGGTGACACGACATTTTGCCCCTGCGACAATTGCTCCAGTCCAAGGACTGGAGCTGGACTGGAGCCAAGCATTTCCTCCACGGACCTAGGGTTGGGTTAGGGTTGTGAAAGGGTTGTAGGTTCAATGTGATGTAAAGAGTAGGATTAGTGTTAGGGTTAGGTTTGTGGGGTAGAATCTACACTCTTAAAACATCCAAGTCAGAACTGACCCGGAACTGGGTCCGTTGGGGTCAAACACCGTTCCGGGTCAGAAATGACAAGGAATGTGGTCAGATATGACCCATTCAGTGTCATGAATCGGGTCAGATGCCAAATTCCAAGTCATTTCTGACCCGGAACGGTGTATGACCCCAACGGACCCAGTTCCGGGTCAGTTCTAACTCGGGTCTTTTTAGAGTGTATGTTTGCAAGATGATGCAGATATTTCATGGGAGCAATTGTCGCAGGAACAAATGTCACGGTGCCTGCTGATAGGCCTATTTCTTTATCGGTGATTATCGTGACACTGACAGCGTAAGGAAAAAAAAAAACAAGCGTACACTCGAAAGTTTTTTTCTGCATTTGAAAATCACTTTGCAGATCAGTCAGCGAAGGTAGACGTTTCGTTTCGTAAATAAGCCCCATGATGTTCAGGAGTGACAAATTTAAATCAGAATCCGCTTTGTTTTCGTGTTACAATGGAAAAGGATGCTCCGTGTGAGCCCACCTGTGGCGGCTGTCGCTGGGTTGTTTGCAGCGGGGACGGTCCCGATGGTGTCAGATTGATGCCGTCGGCCACAGGAGATGGCGTTGGATTTACCTCAATGTCGGTTCCGTCAGCTGCATGAGAACGTAAATTGAAACAAAAAATAGAGATATGACCAATCATCGATGACACAAACAAGAATTCGAGGGCATGTTGCGGTAGACTTCGAAGCAAAATCGCTTCACTTTATCTTCAGTCAATCTGAATAAACACTCTCTCTTCCAAAACACTAATATTTAAACCGAAACGTCATCCGGACTTCAAGTTACAGTGGCCATTCAGTTTAGGACATTAAAACGTTTCAATTTTTTTTCTTGTTTGGAGATCTCTAAGATAATGCATGAACAATTAATTGTTACATTGGCAAAAGTTACAAAGAGGGGCTTTATACAAAAATTATCAGGCATATAGTTTATATGATATATATATATATATATATATATATATATATATATATATATATATATATAGTTAATTGTTTAACTGCAATTGAATTCGTTGGATGGAATTGGGCTGGAGGCATATGTTCACTGTTACCCTAATCATCTTACTTGATTCCACAGAGTTATGCTTCCGGTGTCCCTTCTTCTTTGCATTTTTGTCCTTGTTTTTCTGCTGTTTCTTCCGAGACCTGTGAGCCTCGTCGTCGACCCGCATGCTGTTTTCCTGTTCCCGTTCTCGAAGTCGCTTTCCTTCACGGTTCTTGCGGTGCTGTTTCTTCTCCCGCTTTGACGTCGACGACGGCTCAGGTTCGGCCTCGACAACGACGTCGGGTTCGACGATTGGGTCGCCCTGCATCGATTCTGCCGTAGTCGACGTCTCTGGTTGTGCAGCTATGAAGTCGGGTGTGATTTCCATCATGTCCGTGGTCGTCTCCCTCACTGTTTCGTGGCCATGTTTCTTGTGATGTCGCTTTTTATCGCCTTTATCCCTCTTTCTCTCCCTCCGCCCTTTCATTGCATGGTCACTGCTCTCGTCAGCTTGTCTCGTCTTGTCTCGGTCTCGCTTTCCTTCTCGATTTCGATCACGCTTCTTCTGACGCTTCGACTGCGACGTTTCCACCTGAGGAGCAACGGCCGGCTCGACCGCCGGGTCATCGTCGTCGTCCTCTCGATCGTTGTCAGGTGAAGTGGTCGTCGAACCACTGCTGACGACAGGTGGTGGCGGTGGAACAACCTGTCCGTTTGCCGTCGATGACAGGTCAGCGTGCAGTTTCTCTGTCAAGGAAAATAAGTGAATAAACAATAAAAGAATAAAGAATGAGATCATGTAAACATGGCGATGTGGTTGCTATAATGTACATAGTAGTTAAAGAACACGACCTTTAACCCTTCACCCCGATTCAAAACGGATACAAATAATGAATATGACAACATGAATATTATGTACACCAAACTGATACATGGATTTTCCACGGACAAGTTTGGCACTCAAACATGTTTTTTAAGAAGC
>NW_027271939.1:357500-405000 GCF_040938485.1 Diadema antillarum | reverse complement strand
AGGTGATTTTTGCCGTGCAAAATGGGCGCTCGAGGGGAGGAACTGTATAGTAGCGAGTCAAACAATACCCCCTTCTTCCTCACTCACAATATTTGAACTAAGGTGTATGTTTTTTAAGCGTCTTGTTCGTGTACAGGACGTCATTGTGTATCCTCCGCCTGATTTGATACGATCATCTCTAAGGCGAAATTGGCGGGAAACAATCTAGATCGACAACAAACACTAGGGGCAAAGTACTTTCACAGGCAAATTATATTCCATATTTTCATAAAATTGGTTCTTTGTACAACAAAATTGGTACACATTGTGTTGGTTTAGTCAAGTATTCTTCGGTTTCCTAATTTCGATACTTTAAACTATTCATCGACAATTGCTATATTCTTACAATGGAGAATGATCGAAATTTACAAAATTGGTTACAAACTAATACATGATAATGATTAATATAATGCATTATGAGACTGCACTTCGATTAAACGACCCAAATGGGCTTTGATTCGGTTTGGCGTTATGTTTTCCCCGGGTACAGTAATAAGTGAAACTTATCATAGAAGCAAAAAAAAAAACAAACAAACAAATTATCCACATAAGATATTAAACACGATCCCTCTTACCATTATTACCATCCAACCAGGAGACAAAGTAGGAGGAATGAAGACATTTCGAATTCGTTGTAGCAGGCATGTAACAAATGTTACATATTATGTGAAATAGTTAATAATCTGCTTTTTATGGTAAGCGTTAACATGACACGACTAAGCTGAGAAATGAAATATGAAATAATAATGGGGTAGTCCGCGTTAAATATGAAATATGATTATATGAGCAATAACAACTTCGACGTTCACTGACGGAAATGTCATAAACTTTATCATCAGGGGTACCATACTGTATGAAATAGCCATCAGGAGAAAACCATATTTAAATGATAACGGTTCAAGTGTGTGGTCTAGCATAACTGAGCGGGATCAACACCCCCACGTCGATGGGGGCAGTCACAGGAGGTGTAATCCCGCGTCGATGGGCACGTCGCAGGAGGGCAGTAAGCACCGTAAGGGTTTCATCGGGAAAATGCATTGCAAGAAATATTTGGATTTTTCCCATCTATTGGCTCGTGGAGGCGAGCAATAGCTGTCAGTAGACGTTGTAAATGTAGCAGTATAGCCTTTGCCTTTTGACGACGATCATGATCTCTGTGTGGGCCACCACCTTAAAGCCATTGAAGTGATACGCAGACGAGTTGCTTTGGGTATTAGAGAGCAAATCAGTGTGCGTGTGTGTGTGTGTGTGTGTGTGTGTGTGTGTGTGTGTGTGTGTGTGTGTGTGTGTGTGTGTGTGTGTGTGTGTGTGTGTGTGTTTATTGTTATTCATGAAACAGAGCAGATATGTTTGATTAAAATGAAAGTCAACATTTTATTCACATGAGTACTACATGTAGTAGGCTTACAATGAATACATTCTGAGTCTTCCTGCCTCCTTAAAAGATACGTTATACATTATTATGTATGCACGTATGATACATATTTTATGAACAGTTGATATATGTATGTATGTATGTATGTGTGTAGTGCATGATGACACAGTTTGCGAGAAGTACACATAATGAATAAAGTAGAGTCAATGAACTGCACTGGCCTGAGCAAACTCTCAAAATGAGCTGGCGACAATGTTACCATAACGACCCAAACCCCCATCAACCAACATGACAAAATGTAATCGCGAAAATGGCTCGTTGAATCTACGGAGAAAATTGCAGTGAATGACCTGCAAGTAGGACGCCTACGTAAACGCACACACACACACACACACACACACACACACACACACACACACACACACACACACACAAACAAACAAACAAACAAACAAACACACAAGAATGATGCGGATAATAATGTGAAAGTGGTGGGGAAACTTTCGGATCAGAATTCAGTCATCTCGAAGAATTATGTAGGGCTATCATACCCTACCAAATTCCGGGAAAACATTTCTCAAACTCTGTGTACAAACCGCTGCCAGTCAAGATAAATGAACCATTAACCTTTTAGCCCATCGGGTAAGAGCAGCTACCGTCCATCAAGATTACTCCCACTATCATATTTTCGGCGCCACACACCTCCATTTCGTGCGCCAATTAACCATCTATCTACACACGTATCTCCGTCACGTTAAGGCTGTATGACGTCATCGTAATAACGTGCTACGCCCCCATTCGGCACAGAGGTGTCAATGCGATAATCCCCAAATGATTGTTTTGATTTGGTCATGTGAGTACACACAAAGCATGCGCCGTTTTGTCATTAATAATGGAAAATCCGGTATCGAAATTCCAGACGGCTCAACGACCGGGCAACGGTGTATCATGGGAGGGAGAGCGTTCTAAGAGCAGACGACCAGAAATGTGACGCAATCGAGGTGCGTTTCTGCAACTCGCGGAATTATCATGATCCATTAAATGATTATACTAGTGGTTGACTCTTCAAGTCACACTGATAAAAAAAGAGGACCCGTACGGCTTTACCCCGCTTCATCTGAGAAAATGCTGTTCTCTTTAAAATGTCGAGATTAATTCAGGCGGAGAGCTAAAGAATCACTGCTATTTCACTAGCTCAGTTGAGAAAGCGGCATCACAATAGGATGATTATTAGTTCGCTGACGGAACGGAAATTAAAAAAAGCACTGGACACACGAACGATGGTCTATCAGCCTCTTTTTTCAGTTTGTCGAAGCGCTGTACTCAAAGATGAATCTTCAATCTTTCAGGGGAAATTGAATATAGTACCACACCCCCGAAAAGAGATTTACTGAATCCCAAAAATAGAAAGGGCCATCATCGTTTTATAAAACCATCAGTTGTCAATTAGGTATGACATACCTCAGGAGTGCTAGGTGTATCTGGAACACGGGAAACAATGCCAGCACCAACAAACAACAGAACACAACAAATCGTTTGGAAGCTAAGAAAATTAGCCCTGAAATCCAATCAAAGCGTAAAAATATACAGGAAGGCTTCCGACATTCTTAATTTTGTTATCAATACCATCTAGTAGAGCAGCCAGCCTTTTCCATTTTTGCAGCGTAAATTGCACTTTACAGTGGCAGATGTTCGCATGCCACAAACAGTATTTTCTTGGGGAACGATTGTAAAAAAGGGCACTGTCATAAATAGAATCAAACCTTGCGCAAGCGTAGCAATGAATACATTTTGGCATTGATAATCCGAATAAGTGGGAAAATCTTATCCTTAACCTCATGTTCGTCTCCACTAGGGACATCAACGTTTTTACAACAGAAATGCACTTTTCAGCTTTTTGGCTTCTTTTGAATTCAATCACCCGTTACTGAGATATGAAATAATCGCTTTTGTCCTACAAACACATCACCTTGTAGATGTATATTGCAGGTGATAAAGGCAAAATAAAGTCGGGTGCTGATTCACGCATGAGTCATTCTGGTCACAAGACGAAGAAATTAAAACTTAACTGCCAGCAGTCATGCCTTCACTTCATCCAATGCGAGGATTCTGTAACTCCTCTCCTCATAATTATAATTATCTTCTCATAAGTCTGCAACATTGCTGTTCTCAAACCACCAGCACCTCTTAAAATCAGCATTCCTGATCAGTAATGTTGCTACATCAATTCTTTCCGTTACAATTTTCCCCTTTATGATATCGTTTCATTTTTTTCTGCGTTTCCGCAATAAGTCGTGACTGTATACAGAAACATCACACTTGATTAAAAAGTTATCCCACACGGTTAGATGTCCGGCGTATGGACACCCAGTCATCAGCTCTTGCGTGCTGTTTACGGATATAGCGATTATTGTATGCTAATGACGGCGTCCACACAATCGCTTTATGGAACATGTTCCCATGACAACGTGAGACAATTTTGACTAACAGGTCTGTTGACTTGTATATTCAAATCAATCATCATCTTACCTCGGGACGCAGGACCTATTCACAAGCTATTCCACCAGCATGTAAATGTCCATAAAATGCATACCAATACTTGGAATGTGACGCTTGCATACAATGGTTGTTGCTTTGTCAGGTAATACTCGGATAACTTTACTATAGTTGTCAGTCCACTCTAAAAAATGAGATGGTAAACCCAACATTTTAAATGTTGTCACTCCTCGAAGCTCTTGCAAATATTGAATAAAAAACTCAAAATGTTTAATTTACCATTACATTTTTAGCTAAAAATAATGAAATGGAAAATCCCACATTTGGAGTGTTGAATTTAACATTTAAAATGGCTGGAGGAGTGACACATCTGAAATGTTGATTTTTACATTGTAATATCATAAAGGTATGTTAAAAATTTTGATGTGTCAGCCAGTCGGCTATTAGAAAAAGAGTTGTTCGTTGGACATTGAAGTATAATGACTGCATGTGAATATGCCAGCGAAACGTGTGTTTGGAGCAGGTGGGGTGGGGGGGGGGGAACTCGACCAGATAACTTGGTGAATTGGCTATGAATTTTAAAGGGGAAGGCTAGTAACTGATCAGTGGGAATCAGTGGAAATGCTGGGAGATGATTGTTCCAATCCTTATGGGATTCATTCAAGAGTTCATGGTATATCTATTGTTGTGTGAAAATGATTTGCTTCAGAATGGTCTCATATTCAAATAATGTGCAGTTTAATGCTTCCAGGTTAGCGTCCCTGGTCAGTGACGGAGCATTAATCTGCACATTACTTGAATATGAGACCGTTCTGAAGCAAATCATTTTCACACAACAATAGATATACAATGAACTCTTGAATGAATCCCATAAGGATTGGAACAATCATCTCCCAGCATTTCCACTGATTCCCACTGATCAGTTACTAGCCTTCCCCTTTAATGTCGACATCATTATCATGTTCTTGGATGGATGGTGCGCCATTGGTTGAGAGTTATACAAATATTACAAAACACACGTATACACACACATACAAGCACACGTGCAAACACACGTCTTCAGTACTGTGAACACTTTATTCGACCTCTATATATATAGCACAACTGATGAACAGATGGAATGCACGCTCAACACGCTCAGGTTCGAACGAAATACTCAAGACATCCGAACACTGCAGTAGGATGAAGAGCAAATTACTCCGATGACATGAAAAACTTAAGCATCAAAAAAAAAAAAAAGAAGAGAGAATGCATTACGAAATACATAGTATATTTTGATCCTTTAGGCCTACATACATTGTGCACACACGTCGAGAAAAGGATTTTTAGCGATGGCAATAATTGTCCTTCACGCCTGCTCAACTAAACGAACACATCCGCTACTTAAGCCGCCAGATAGAGTAATTGCAGACGACTAACTAATTTGTATACTAAGTTCCATGGTGGAGGTTACACCCCGCCCCCACCCTTATCTCCCCCTTCCCTGACACCTCTTATTCTATCTATCTATCTATCTATCTATCTATCTATCTATCAATTTTCTTCTCTCTCTTGAAAACCAATTTCTCTGTCCCTTCTACTCTTTCCGCCATTAACAATCACATCGTCTCCATCTACCCATTTTCCTATGTCTATTCCATTTTGTATGTGTGCTTTGTGCAGGTGTAGACATGTTACTTTGTGCAGTGTGTGTACACGTATAAATGTCGGGTATTCATACAATGGTGTGTCTGACTATAATGCATGGCCCGCTTTAATTATGTTCCATGACGTCAATAACACGGACTCCCAACTTTCATTTACGCTTTGCTACCACAGCCCCAAAGCCCCAATGTTGTTTTGTATGCGCTCTTAAGGGATCCTTTAAGGGCTCACCTGATGGCTTTTTGCTTTAGGCGGCTTTCACTTTCCCCATATTTCAATTATAACCAAATTACTACGAAATGTATGAAATATACAAGCAAGGAAATGCCACACTCTCTCAAGACTCAGCGATTTTACATCTTATCCACCATACACCAGACATTACACAAATCACGGACATTCGCATTTAAGACCTGGATCCTATATTAATTGAGATTCTGTCATTTCCATATAGACTGCGCGGCAGCCACGAGGCTCTCGGGCGCAGTGGGTTAATTGAGGATTGGTGCAATTACGTGCGACAAGGAAAATGAAAGAAGGAAGAGAACTCAGGAAGATGTGGCACAGAAAAAGATGTGAGAAAGGATATGTGTGTGGTGGTGGTGGTATAGGCGGGGGGTGGGGGGAGGGGGTGAAGATAAGATGAGAGGGAAATGATTGCAACTCATCAATCCGGACACTCGTAACTGTTGGTGGAGGACGGCGCTGCGGGATGACAGATTAAAAGTAGCACCAACCAAGAGGGATGTATGGGGCAAGAACAAGAACAGATAAAATCTAAAGGCTGCAAGGAAGATGATAAAGCGAGCGTTTTGCCTCCGTGTGTGTGTTTCAGTGTGTGTGTGCGTGTGTGTGGGTGTGTGTGTTTCTCTCTGTGTGTATTAAAGTAGTGTGAGATGATGAGTATACATATATATATATATATATATTATATTTATATATATGTATATATATATATGTATATATATATATATATATATATATATATATATATATATGTGTGTGTGTGTGTGTGTGTGTGTGTGTGTGTATGTGTTTGTGTGTGTATGTGGTTTTCTTTCTGTGCGTGTGTACAATACAGTGAGATGTGGAGTACTAGTATGCAGTATGTGTATATGTGTCCATGTGTGTGCGTTTTCGTGTGTGCGAGGTCACCGAGCAAGAAGGGGGGTCTGATCTGAAAATGCCAACATGAAATCGGACAGATAACATTAAGACGCCAAATGGTGACCTCCATTATGCCAATTAGTGTCGCTAAATTGAGACATTATAAGCTGCCAGGAGGCGAACAGAGTTAAATGTTAAATTAAGTTAAATGTGCCGGCTTAAAGTCTTTTCTTATCTATAGGAATGCCGAAACTTCTCCCATGCCTTAGTAGGACGAAGATTGACAAAGGTGTATAGTTTGTAGCTAATACCATACAGTACAGCAATGCCATACATACTAAGTGCTTCAAAATTAAATAATACATTAAACAATACATCTTACGCAATTTGAATTTGCACATACACACATACACACGCACTCACACACGCACACACACACACACACACACACACACACACAATGTGGGTGTTTTTTTAAGGAAATCATGTTCACAATACTCTGCACGAAACAATATACTTTGTGATTATTTCAAGTACACAAATACGGTAACGGATCTACTTTAAACTTTTCTGAAACACTTCTGATACTCAAGCATCAATAATCACAAAAAAAGATAAATAAATAGAAGAATCATATAATAATATAGTCATATATTGTTCACTCTTTGCCTTATTGTCTAAGTCTCATTTCGACTCGGTCGAGTTTAATTATTTCCTTATCTCCTCTTCACCACCTGACCGGGAGTGGGTGTCCTTGCTGCAAGCGCAAATTTACAATAAGTAGCAACTTCCAAAAATGTCCCTCGATGACATTATCAGGACTTCTTCCGGGTCAAAAAGAAATAACACCGGATCGTACCTGGCATTCTTGTGGTGTTCTTACTTCAGCATTCTCGCCACCAAAGAGCCGCGCGATGGTTTTATTGTATTTTTTTCACATTGTCGTCATATCATTCTTATATAGTTACTGTTAGCATAATTATGCTTCTTGAGTTGATCCACAAATCACTTTAGATAGTCTCTAATGAAAATATAGCAGGGCAGAAATATCTATCCAAATGTCTGACGACAGTTTAATGTTATAACGTTTTTGTGACTCATGGTGAGTGTATCGTTTACCGTAATAGCCTAGTTTATTGGGTAATGGCTTTCTTTTTGACTTCCCTCACATGAAAATCTGTCCCAGTGAATATTGCAAGTCACATTCAAGTTTTGCTGCTACAGGTGAAACAATGAAGAGACACTATATCAGCCATTACTCATCGTTTTGTTCCGAGCAGTCATCCTGCTTCTTCATAACTCAACTCATCAATTCATTCTACCTGTCTGAATTTTCTTTGTCACGATGGCGAAGACACAATGGAGGAGGAAGATTGGTGCCTTTATTAAATGAAAACAATAAACTCATGATGACAATAAGTAAATAGAAAGAAACTTGAAGAAAGCAATTAGTTTAAAAATTTATTTACGTATGCATACAGACCACTCCCAGAGGCTGTCGACATGCAACAGAAACAAAGATGAGATCATTAAAGTTCGTGGCGAATAGAAAAACTAGAAATGTCGCTACAGCGACTGGTTATACCCCCGCCAAACAACATTTCATAAGCTTTGGTCAAAACAACATTTCATAAGCTTTGGTAAAAAAACTGAGGAAGTAGTTAAATCCGCAAGATCTTTCCTTGATCTTCTGCCATTAATATGCCGTTACCATGGCAACGTACTTTCGGCTACTGTCGAAAAATGCGTCTTGCACATCTACAACCAAAGGCACACATCTGTACCAAGTTTCATGGAAATTGGGCAAAAACTGAGGAAGTAGTTTGCAACACAAAATCTTCCATCATTTTGGCTCATAATATGTGAGCTGTTACCATGGCAACATACTTTTTGTCACTGTCAAGAAATGTGTCATGCTGACCTATATCCCAAGACAAACATTCAATATGAATTCCATGAGAATTGGAAGAACACTGATGAAGCAGTTTTGCCATGAAGCATTTTGCCCTATATTTTACCAATAACATGCCGTTACCATGGCAACGCACTTTTTGCCAGTGCGGAAATATGTGTCTTGCACATTAACATATTCAGATGAACATCTGTACCTAATTTCATAAAAATTGATCAAAAACTGTGGGAGGAGTTCGCGACGCAAGATTTGTACCCAGTTTTGCCCATAATATGCCGTTACCATGGCAACGTACTTTTGGGTACTGTCAAAAAATACGTCTTGCACATCTACAACCCAAGGCACACATCTGTGCCAAGTTTTATGGGAATCGGTTGAAAACTGAGGAAGTAGTTCGCGACGCAAGATTTGCAACGGACCGACCGCCCGACCGCCCGACCGCCCGACCGACCGTCCGCTGATTCCTATATACCCCCTTCAAACTTCGTTTGGCGGGGGTATAAAAAATGGTTCGGTGTAAAAATGGCAGAGGTGAAAATGGCAGGGGTAAAAATGGCAGAGGTAAAAATGGCAGAGGTAAAAATGGCAGAGGTAAAAATGGCAGAGGTAGAAATGGCAGAGGTAAAAATGGCAGGGGTAAAAATGGCAGAGGTAAAAATGGCAGAGGTAAAAATGGCAGAGGTAAAAATGGCAGGGGTAAAAATGGCAGGGGTAAAAATGGCAGAGGTAAAAATGGCAGGGGTAAAAATGGCAGGGGTAAAAATGGCAGGGGTAAAAATGGCAGAGGTAAAAATGGCAGAGGTAAAAATGGCAGAGGTAAAAATGGCAGGGGTAAAAATGGAAGAGGTAAAAATGGCAGGGGTAAAATGGCAGGGGTAAAAATGGCAGAGGTAAAAATGGCAGGGGTAAAAATGGCAGAGGTAAAAATGGCAGGGGTAAAAATGGCAGAGGTAAAAATGGCAGGGGTAAAAATGGCAGAGGTAAAAATGGCAGAGGTAACAATGACAGAGGTAAAAATGGCAGAGGTAAAAATGGCAGGGGTAAAAATGGCAGGGGTAAAAATGGCAGAGGTAAAAATGGCAGGGGTAAAAATGGCAGAGGTAGAAATGGCAGAGGTAAAGATGGCAGAAGTACAATGTCAGACGTAATGAGAGCGATTTCGTCAGATATAAACGTATGAAGAGGTTTTGAATGATAACCTAGCCAGAGCAAACTGTATTTATCGAATTTTCAAATCCAAATTGCGGGTTTGAAGAATATTGATTGAATTATGTTTTAAAGAGATTAGAGCACTCTCATTATTCTGAGTTTGATTCAAGTGCAGTGGCGTAATCTGTCTGTGTGCAGAGAAATAATAAACCAGCTAAGAGCCTGGTAGTCCTATGGGAAATTATTTTATTATTCAGTATTATTATTATTATTATCATTATTATTATTATTATTATTATTATTATTATTATTATTATTATTATTATTATTATTGTTATCATTATTATTATCATTATTATTATTATCTATCATTATAAGGGGGTTCCAACAATGCTGCAAAGCCCTTAAACAGTATAATCCTACGTTGTTTCGCCCAATGAAGTTATCACACACACACACACACACATACACACACACGAACCCACTTTTGGAATAAACATATACGCAGATATACTAGGTGATTCAAAAAACATTTCCCACTTTTGATCATAAATATTTCAAAAACTATTCAATTGATAAAACTGTCATTGATATGAGTAATAGCTGGATAGTGTACAATTTGGTTGAAGGTAATTTGCACGTGAAAGCATAAATCAGTTTCATTAAATCTAAGATTGATTTTGAAGTAAGGTTTCAGATTTTGGTCAAATTTTAACCCTCTGTACAAAAATTAAACTTCGCACAGGAACCAATGATGTGTATGTGAGTGTGTGCTGACAATGGCCCTGAACGATGGACATGCCTGAACCACCTGTTGACTAGGCTTCAGTCTGGCGCTCCCTGTCACATGAATGCTTAATCAATAATTCATGTGGATTGCCCTGGGCACTGCTAGTCTGAATTCATGCACGGTAAAGTGCTTGCAAACACCACATTTCATTCCATCTGGCAATCATTTTCAAATTTTGCTTCACATATCACTAAATTTTGGATATGAATATGCATAAATGATCTAAAGTTCCTCATTTTAATACAACTGTCTACTAATTAAATAGTCTGACAAATTTTTCGCTTTTTCGTTAAAAAGAGATCATTTTTGGTAAAGAGTTCAGCAGCGTTTGTCATTATTTGGGGCGATTTGTTTCAGAATAGATTTATTTAAGGCTCCATATACACAAGTGTATATAATACTCTAATTGATTTTCTTTACTTCCTGTCACCACGTTTACGATAGAACAGAATTAAGGCATTCATTGTAATTTTGTTTTTCAGAAGTAGGGAGAGCACTGACGCGACTCAACGACAGTATCGACAGGCGTTTGACTTTACACAGATACTGCCAGAGGCTGAATAAAGACTAGCTGTGATAGTGGAATTTCTCATGAATGAATAATGAAGCATTCAAACCCTGGCCATTGTTCAGGACCATTGTCAGGGTGTTAACCACACACTCCCATACACACCCATTGACCCCTGTGCAAAGTGACATTTTGTACAGAGGGTTGAAAATAGAGCAAAGTCTGGAACCTAACTGTGAAATTAATCATGGATTTCATGAAACTTATTTATGCCTTCATATTTAAACCACCTTCAACCAAATTGTACACTATTCAGCTATCACTCATATCAATGACAGTGTTATCTGATATATAGTTTTTGAATTATCAAGAATCAAAAGTGGGAAATGTTTTTTAAAACACCTAGTACATACTCTCACATACACACTCTTACACAAACGAATTCCGCCCACGTCCAGGCTAGTATATTGTCATTATTTTTCATTTCTTGAACTGTTTAGTGTAAAGAAGTGAAGGAGACATAGTCGAAGCAAACCGCTAATTTTTTACCTGTTCAATATTATTTTCTTACATTCAGGTTTCGTAGGAGCCTATTTATCTCACAAGGCCTGATCACGACATAATGTAGAAGTAAAAATACAAAACGCAAAAAACAAACTACAGCAGATGTATCGGCAGACATAAGTAAGCTCTTGCAAAATATTTTATTACATTGTTCAAGTATCACACGGCGCAAAAACAAATAAGCTCTTGCAAAATATTTTATTACATTATTCAAGTATCACATGGCGCAAAAACAAAAATCTCGAAGTTTAATGAAAACTTTGGGGTCACTTTACAAACTTATGCTTATTAAAACTGGAGACGAACTTTAGCAATAAACTGTTCTAGTGAGAGTAAAAACTGATAGTTTGCCATGGAATTTCTTTCAATCATTGTTGAACGAATCCGCAGGCGAAAAAATGTAAATGTTTGATGCCTTTCAAACTTAGCTGTTGCTCCAAAGTCAGATTCCATTATGTTATCAACATGGTGTGTTGCTAAAGATTGGTAGATTCAGCCACCGAAAATGACGTTGTTCCCTCGTTATACAACAACAGTAAGAAAATCCAATCCAATCCCATCCAGGTAGATGACTACCATATGATCGCGATTCAATTTACACAGGGATCGCTGAAGCTCTGCAAGACTCTCTTTGCATGTGCCGCGGGGAGAAATGTAACACTGCCTTATTAAATTTCTCCCAGTGGTAACGGAAACCAAATGGAAACAGTAAAAGATCCGTGCCAATAATATTATTTTTCATACCTGCATGTCTGTTATCAAGCAATTTTATTTTCAGAAGTTTGCACACTTTTTAAGATACTTATTAATATAGTATAGGACCTACCAGATCTAAAGTGAGTTTGATATTTTACTGACAAGATACCTGTAGAGCTGTATAGTGGTTAATATGTCCATTTTCAGGTGTACCGAGGCTCATCTTTTTACTGATATAATTGGATTGTTGACTGGCCGAGCGTTTTTTAAGTTACATGAGTGTCCCATATTTCTCCCCGTGTCCCATTTCTCCCCGGTCTCCCCCGTGCTTTATTTCAGGAGAAGAAGGCACTAAAAGCGCGCAGGGGCGGATCCAGGAATTCCGTAAAGAGGGGGCGCGTTTACAAAATTAAAGGGGGGCGCACGCACCCCTCCCCCATTCTTTTCTTTTTATTTCTTTTGTTTCAACAAAAATAAAGGGGAGGGGGGGGGGGGCGTGCGCCGGTTGCAGTCTTCCCTGGATCCGCCCCTGAGCGCGTATTGCGAGAAAGGTGTCAGAAACATGAAGAAAAAAAAATCTGTCACTTTTACCTCGTCCTCTCACATTTCAACGACTAAATTTTTATCAATGGCATTTTTATCTCTAGCATTTTGACCACTGACATTTCGACCACTGACAACTTTACCTCTGACATTTTTACCACATAATTATTTACCTCTGCCATTTTTACCTCTGCCGTTTTCACCTCTGCCATTTTTACCTGGCACCAAAAAAATGGCAACTTACTCGAAACTTAGATATAAAAACGTACGATATGATACGACTGTCTTCAACGCATTATAAGAATGGTGTGTGTGTGTGTGTGTGTGTGTGTGTGTGTGTGTGTGTGTGTGTGTTTGTTTGTGTGTTGGAAGATACTGGTAATATTCGACTTTACTATTTTCGTGTCCCCAGTTTTGGGCACTTTGCGAGAATGTATGTGTGTTTTAAAAAAAAAAGGATTTCGGTTTTGATGACATGAGTCACGTTGTAAGATTCTGTACGATTTGACATATCTGTGTACCTTGCTTGTGTATAATAATGTTGTTTGTCTTTGTATAATGTTTTGGGGTTTTGTGAAAGTGAATTATGTGGCATTGAACGAAATTCGAACAAAGAGTCATAAAAAAATATGGCTGATGGGTCAAAGTAAAAAAAAAATAAAATCAAAGAGAAAGAGAGATAGATAGAGAGAGGGGGGTCAGGGGAGGGAGGGAGAGGTGTGCATGCCATGGCATATCACTGACAGTGAAAGAGATTTCACCGATAGGAGAAAGAGAAGAAAAGGGGATGGAAAGGAGCTGAAAAGAGAAGGATAAACCAATATCGCTGATCCGTTAAATTACAACAATGAAGGGAGGGAGAGAGAAACAAGGAGAGCCACTGAGAAAAATAGCGAGAGAGAAAAAATAGAGGAAGGAAAAGAAAGGGAGAGAAGACGTGAGAGACATGAGAGAGAGAGTGAGCAAAAAAGGCTCCGAGAGAAATTCTTCAGGGTGATTAGCAAAGACATTTTCCACTGACGAATTCATTAAGCCTAATGGTTAATGGCAGAACAAAGAGTTGTTGAAACCAACCGCCAAAAATACAATGTCACCGATGGCATATATATATATATATATATATATATATATATATACATACTTTTTTTTACTCCAGATAGTCTAAACAACGTGGACGTATACATATGACAAGACACACATTATGGGTACAAACCCACACATACACACACATCTAGACACACAATGACCAAGTGTTGGCATTCTTTTTTTTTCTGACTTCGATCAGAATCGATCAGAAAAAAAAATAGAGTACGTCGCGTTCACTCAGCACATTGTTCACATTTCTGAATGCTAATAACAATAATAATGATAATACATGCAATTTCTATAGCGCCATTCTCCACTTTAATTAAATGCTCAAGGCGCTTTAAATCGAAGCAAAAAGACTGAAGACGCAAGTGCAACACCGTAATAGAAGAAGATGAAAAAGCAGGAAAAAAAAGGACATGAAAGTCTGCCTTCAAAAGGGACTGGTCTTCAAAATGCACTGCTAAACAAATAGGACTTTAAATTACTCATAAATACACACACATTCTATGCACTCCACATCAGAATTGATATTAGATTAGACTATATCTGTACGCATGAATAAACAGATCCCCAGCTAATTAGAGTTTGTTATAACGTATAGGGGCCTATATCACTATTGGATGTCACAAACCATCTTTGGTGGGCCCAGCATCATAAACTTTTTAAACCTTATTGTGAAATTCAAACCGGAGAAAAATCACCACGTCACACAGATTTGTGACTTTAAACAATAAAATAAAATGAAGAGTTTAATGGAAAACGAGTTAACTCCATTCTTGTCAATTTCAGATATTTGACATTAAACCTGCTATAAAACCAAAGAAAATAATCACAAAATATGGGATACTTTTAATCCTAACTTCAAGAATATTCCTTGTTATGCATCAAGTGAGGTATTATTGGAAAGATTCATTTTGCTCTATATCTGATAATGGACTTACTTTAAGAAGTGTAAAAAAATGGCGATTAACCCGTCTTGCGCTTAGGCTCTTCAAATATATTATTTCAACCAGCTCGTATTAGACTACGCTGCTTTTGAGCATACTGCTTTCGACTCATTCAGTGGCATAATATAGCATGGCATTAAACAAGCAGTTTCTTGTTGAGAAAAAGCAAAGCAGATATGAAAATATAATTTTATACGAAACCAACACAGGATCATAGAACTTTTACTACTATCGTCATTACAACTACATGGTTATAATGGGAAAATAATCAGGACAAGGCCACTTCCCCAATGACCATCAATTTGTTTTAACAAGGCAAAGATTGAATGCTCTAGAAAGAATATCAAAAAGGTCCGAGGCCAAACTGTGATATTTATTTTTCAGAGGCGTATTGAGACTAACGAGAGGGGCGTCCATCTTGCTGGTCTTGTATTAATCCAATCGCTGCTATGCTACCATGAAGCAAAAGCACTGCATTCTCTCTTCAGATGTCCTTCCTTTTATTCTTTCCTCTCATATTGAAAGCTCATATACTTTGCCTTTTTTTCATGCGTCGTATGATAACTTGAATATTTTTTGTTCATGTGAACAGAGCTCTGATGTCTCGACGCGCTGGGAGAGTACGCTTATGATGTGATTAAAAATCTTGACAAAAATTCAGAGTATATGGAAAGTGAGAATTTGATAAGATCGAGATACTTTTAAAAAAAAATCTCTTTCTGTTCACTTGATTCATAGCTGCAATTTAGTAAAACTATCTTAGTCAACAGAACAAGCTGGCGCAGAAAAGAGGATGAGTAATTGGAAATATAAGCAGTTCTGTAAGTGAGATAAGTATCACGTCGCTAAATTCTTTATCAGCAGCAAATAAAATCAGCAGCAGGATCAGATTTGTTACAAACCAGCCGCTTGGCATGGTGCCAAGACGAAATGAAAGGAGATGAGGAAAAAAAAAATGCAGTGTGGTTTAGATTACTTCACCCTGCACCCGGTTGGAAAATGACATACGAGAAATGCAGAAGATTGGAAAATGTTGCGGCAAATATTTGCCTGGCTTTGACTGATGTGTCGGGCTGATTAACAATGACATTCTGGTTGCCATGGCTACGATCTGATTCAACGTGTTCGTTATTCCAAATACATATCACCTGCGGCTGAGTTCCTTCTGGGCGCACACACACATACACTCTCTCTCTCACACACACACACACGCACGCACACACACACACACACACACACACACACTCACTCACAAGCACTGTTGTATGTTTGCTAGCCTTCCATACATAACACAGTCTGTCGTCTGCCGAGCTCTCAGTAGTGTCGAATGGCGGGCTTTCTTTCTACCTGAAATAAATCGACTTCGCACCTTTACGCGCGCTTTTTAATAGACGTCTACTGAGCAGAGTGGCTACTTTATTTGATTCGCCTCTGGCTGTATGTGTTACTGGAATTTCCCATGAGAGACAAAGTCTGGCTGTGCAAATGCCGAGTCTGTAATCCAGAGAGATAGGAATGGAAGATGCCAAGTCGGTCATCCAGCGAGAAGACAATTTCCATCAAAGCCGTTTACCATTATGTCGTCATCGATTTGCAATCACGTGAAATAATCGCTTTTCCCGAATGACCAGACAAGACGAAAATGTTGTAGTATCGCACCAGAAAACCAGCAAACATTGCTTGTTGTCACGAAAGACACATGACTCCCATATGACAACCATGTAGAGCTCTACCCCATTTACAAACATAAATCGCAGATTATCTCGCAAAATGATTACAATATGTCGATACCTTAAATTCACGAAATACTCTGAGAGCATTGTAACATGTAAGTGCTTCAATTCAAAACAACGTGTTGAGAAGAGCAAGGTGCACTAGTCTGTACGAAACCAAATGACATTGTGCAATAAGCTAACTCAGGCCTGAAAGTCTAAACATGAAATAGCAACACAAATATCTTTCTCTTTTTAATTTTCTTTTAGACACTGTTAGATATCAATCGTGGGTCCCACAGTACGACGCTGGTGACGATGGAAATAATAGGGAATATCCATCACAGCATTGCGAAACTGAATGTGTTGAAGGCAGTGAACGTTGGTTAGATGAAAAGACACCATCATAACATCATTGATGTTAGCATTTGACTCTTACGCTGGTGATTCTCACTTGGTTAATGGGTGATATAATCATATATGCATTGACCAAGCTTCGGGCAGTGCGCGTCCCGCACCCGGTGTTCAGACTCGCCTCCATCAGGACTATTGAGGGGAAAACACTTGTTTTCTTCTCCTCTCGGGAGACAAGTTTGAACGCAGAGAATCTCTCTCCCTCCCTCATTCTCTGATATCCCCTCCCCTTCTAGATGTTTCTCTTGATTCTCTGTGTTTCTCTGTCGCCTGAGGATGACGATACAAAGGTGTTTCCCTATACTACGTCATCAGCCATGTCGCACCTTGCCGTCTCGATATTCACAGTATCCTTTCTGCACTCTTCCTATCAGTCTTTATTTTACATTGTCAACATCTTCAACAAATTTAGGAGTAGATCTAAAGTGCTGTCATTATTCATCTTCTAAAGGGCATTCTCTTCACTCTTTTCAGATTGATTACTCCCAACGTAACAATCCTTTTTACGATTCTTTTCTCTATAGACATGGTGCGTTGTACAGTAAACAGGGGGTTGTTCACGAAGAATTTAAGTCGAACTTAAAAGTTAAAACCGACTTAAATTATGGTATGCTATTGGTTTCTTTTTGCAGTTTTAAGTAATGTTTTCAAAATCCGCTTCAAATTCTTATCAAAATTTAGATAAAAATCCTTTGTCCCTTGCTTTATTTTATTGATTAATGCCTGTACGAAAAAGTCTCCACAATTTCCATTCTTACATGAAAGTTAGAATGTCACTGAAAACACATGGTGCAGCCTACTATAGCCTAATTTCAAGTTGAGCTCAAAATTCAAGATCGACTTAAATTCTTGTGAAATACCCCCCCCCCCCATATCACATATTCGATCAAAAAGTAAAGACGCAAATACGTCTACACAAGATGATCCTAAACGATATTTAGATGATTAAAGCGACATTCCAGACGATTTACGTTATTTTACACCACGTTGTACATACAATATCAATAGTGCCATGTATAGTTTTGTGGAAATGATTGCGGTCCTTGAGCAGAGAAACCAACTCTGAAAAAAAACAACCAATACACTGAATAAGAATGATGGCACAGCAGGTTCATTTCATATCCCAATAGTGTAGCAATTTGATTCAATTACAATACTACTTGCTGAACAACTTCACCTGTGTAGAATTTATGCACGCGTTCTTCTTTTATTCTGCTTCCTCGAGCAACTTATTCTTATGTGAAGCTGCTATGTCATCATCCTTGTTCACTGTTAATGATTGTGATTTTTTTAATGAATTTTGAAAACATTCTTATTCCTTATCCCAATCATAATTATGATAGCTCTGGAACTCTATATCCACTGGGCGTTTTCACATCAGCCAGATGTTTCGAAATAGCGCGCTATTTTCTGACTTGGGAAATTAAACCCGATCACGAAATAGCGCGCTATTTTATAATGTGAATACAAATTATCGCGCTAATTTTATGGCTCTGAGCGAGAAAATATCTCGAGTCCAACTCGGGAAATTTCCGAATAGTGGGATAATTTGCAAAATAGCGCGCTATTTGATAATGTGAAATCGCCTCAAGAAATTAGCGCGATGCATCCCATCATGCCTAGCGTGTGTGATGGCGATCACGCGGGTAATTCTTTTGAAAGAGCGCGCTCTACTGGTATACCCGACACTGTTTGCGCATGCTCAGCTGTCGAATTAGCTCGAAAAAATTTCGGGCTAATTCTCTTTCGGGCTGATGTGAATAGGAAATGAAATAGCGCGCTAATTTGCGATCGCGAAAAATATCTCGAGCTTGGATTTTTATCGGGCTGATGTGAAAACGCCTATGACCAATCAATCTGTAGCTTTTTAAATGCAAAAGTCTGAAAATCATTTGGAAGTCTCCTTTAAGGGATGGCACGACATTTGCTCCTGCGACGGTCTTATTTTCTTTAAGAACTTTTAATAGGGTTAGTGTTAGGGTTGTAATAGGGTCTTAGGTTTAGTTTGATGTGAGGATTAGGATTAGGGTAAGGGTTATGTTTGTGGGTGGAATTGATATTGGCTTAGCGTGCAAATATTTCATGGGAGCAATTGTCGCAGGAGCAAATATCATGGAACCACTTTAAGGCCCACTTCCGCAAACGCATTCTTTTATCTCTTTTACACTGTTTGTACACTGTGTCTACTTTCTCCTCAACGAAGAAGGCAATTCTGTCCGCCCCACGTATGCTGGATTGCGCACTTGAATAATGTTTTATGGAGTAGTTATCCACACTCGATACCCATAAAAACGCACGTTCGTTATATTCAGCTCTAGCAGCTGCAACATCAAGTTTGATATGGAACGGAAGTCACATAATATTTACGGGTGTAGCTGGGAACTAACCAAATGAAAAAGAATCGACCTCTGCTACAGGGTGCATACTTCAACAGCAGTTTTTCCTATCCTCTCTCTCTCTCTCTGTTTTACGGAACTTGGAGCATGTCGCCACGTAATATTTTTGCAGGCATGCGACACGTCGGTGTGGTACGCTCTCAGCATCGAAACCCCATTAATCGATATTAAAGGTATAAAAAGACACAAAGCGAAGAGAGAGAGAGAGAAAGGGGGAGGCAAATAACTGGAATGGCGCACACCTTTTCCACCTGATGACTCTCTTCACACGTATTGTCAACAACAATGGACAGGAACGCCACGAGGTATGCTAATTTCAAGTACCTGGCTGCTAACAAGAACAGGTGCGTGTAGGAATGTGTAGGTAAGTGCGTGCGTGTGTGTGTGTGTGTGTGTGTGTGGAGTTAGCTCATGTGCATAATTATTGTACAAAATGACCTTTCTATTTTTTTCTCAGTTGATTGGACACTTCACCTGTTCTCAAAGCGACAGAACAATTTATGGAATTTGTCAATCATGATCCAACAAAAGGATGAACTTAAAGTAAACCAGGTGGCCAGAATGGTCCGTCAATCAACACTTGAGAAAGCATTCATTTCATTTCAGTGCATTAACAATTCTTTCATTGGTATTGCCCAATACCACTTTTGCTGTGAGTTTGATAAGCTGGCAAGTACCATTTATAAGGATTAATTGAATAATATGCATTACATTGCAGACGCCTTTCTCAGTGAATTTAAAAAACAACATGTAATGCCCTGTTGATACAAATGATATCTTTCTGCTCAAGCGCAAAGTGAAATACCGAACTGGATTAATTTTTCGTGAGGCGAACGCGCAAAATGAGGAAATTGTCAACGTGGTAAACTTCGGCGACCTATACACGAATTCATCTCCAAGAAAGATAACAAATCTTTATAACAGCAATAATAACCTCTGCTGGAACTAAAACGCAATAGCATACGAGGCTATTTTAATTTGTTGTGAGTTAATATCTATAGGCGTGCATATTTCTGTCTGAAATTATACGTCTGACGATTGCTTTTCTGCACATAACACCAGTCATGCTCGACAATAAAGAAGTCGATTGGATATGCAATTCGCATTTTATCCGCTGGACATTAATTTTTAGCAAGTCTAAAACATTCACTTGACTTAGACTGTTCGCTATAAATAGGTAATATTACGATGTAAACATTGACAAATAGCAATGAGCAATATTATCCCAACCTTTGCTTAGGAACACAAAGTTAGATTTCTCATTTACACTGCTTACTTGCTGGGTTTTTTATGCTTTAGTCTTATTCATATAGCATAAATTAATGTCAGATCGAACACAAAAATCAACTACATACTATGATGCAATAATGGATACAACGTAAATCAAATAAGAAATGATAATGATATTTCATTAACAGTCAAAAATTAAACAGATATGTTTTAATGACCTGCTTGAAGAAACCGGTCACGGAAGCCTGACGTAGAAGAAAAAGGAAGATAATAATTAGCTTCCGAATCTGCGTGGTATACACATCAGATCACTATCAAAGTGTTTTATCTGTGACTATGTCCTCCCAATAATGTGTAACGAGAAAAAATAACTTTACAGTTAGGTAAAAAGCAATATGTCACACTTGCACAGACACAAACATACTCATACGCATATAGGCCTATATATACGCTGACAAAAAGCCAAGCAGCCTGACAGGTATTTTTACTATCTATATATAACTCAGCATGATTTGCTCGTGGTAAGTAGTGTTTGCTGCACCAAAAAGGCCTGTAGTAAGAGAGGATGGCAATGAAAAAAACAACAACGCGGAAATAAATGTGACAGCTCTCATTTTACCTCGCATCTAGTACCCGTACATATAATTCGTGTTTAAGCACTCGTAACCTAGGCAACGGTTTGATTTATTCCGCGCAAACAATCTTCTGCAGCGTTCTCGTTAGAAAAAAAAAAATGTTTTTCAAACACCAGCTTACCTTTTCTGTCGCGTTTTCTGTTTTTCTTAGCCTCCGTCCCAGTCGCTAGAGCGAGTACGACGATAAAGGCCACCACAAGGACCCAGGAAATATAGCAGGCCTTCATATTTTACCGACGAGCCTGGAACAAGGGTCAGAGAGATATAAGAGTAAAATGATCTATACCCATTCATAGGGACAGTTATAACAGTTGTTAAATGCAAGTCCTTGATTAAAAAAGAAGAAGAAGTGGGCAATGATTAAACTTTTTAAATCGTGGCCAGAACGGTGCGAAATCGTATTTCTGGATTGTTTCAATATTACGGTGTACTGTATTATGATGTTTATTGATACGTCTTACCACTTGATTCGTACAATTTAAGTTGAGTAATAACTATCACGACTATTGCGTCTGGACGTGATCAAGAAATCTATTTTATTATGAAAGCAAGAGATCAGGGGAAACTTACAAAGCAGTGGAAACGCAACACTTAAAATTTCAAGAGAAATTAGAAAATCTGTCACACACATACAAAATTACACATTAAATTAATCCCTCCCGAAACGACACTGGCCAACAGCGCCATAAAATCTAGGCAGTTTCTTCAAATTGCCAGCATCAGTCTTTTTTTCGCAAAGAAAATTTCCTAGAGCAGTAAATTGACTCGTCGCCATGGGAACCAGAAGCAATATCGGGTTGTAATTTCATTCACCTTGACGATGAAAAGATAACAGGATTCGTGGTTTATCTTTCCTCGGAAGATATCTGATTAATCCTTTGGTCGTTTGGAAAGGGAAATTTTGGTTTGATCTGTTTTGTTTTTCATCGGAAACGGAAATGAACAATTTACTGGATATCTCAATTTTGAATTGTATTGTCCGCATCGGTTTACATGCCGCGCAATTCACAAATCGCATATTGGCCTCTTAATAAGAGATGAAGACGTATAGATAACAGCAATTTGTCCCGTTTGGCAGTAAATTTCCTCGAGGTAAGCTGTACAGTAATAGAGTTATCGTTACGTTATCTACGCACACATTTCAAGCAATCAGAAGCATATAGAAAAGCAAGATTCTCGAAAATCGCGAAGACAGGCATTTTGAAGTAAATCCTAAGGGTGATTGGTAAGGTGATTATTTCCTAATGACGGTATCTGTGACTATGTCATCGCCAATAAGTGCATAACTCCCGTCGAGAGAGTAGCGAACTTTAGATCTGCGATGCGAACGCAAAGACGACGCAGTCTCCCGAGTTGAACAAAGGAAAAAGCTGTCTCACGCGTGTGCAGAACACCATTTTCGGCCTAATTAGCGTCGTCTTAGCGTTCGTGTCGCAGATCTAAAGCTCGCTATTAGTGTCATTACGACGACGACGACGATGATGACGATGATGAGGTGATGATGATGATGATGATGGCGACGATGAATGATTGACAAGACCACGACGTCAGCTTTTATTAGGATACTTTGGAAACAACGTGAACCTCTATTCCAACATCTATAATGTCCACTTCCATCGCACAGGTTTAACGGAAACGGTCTCCGCCTGGACCTAATTCTTTCAGGACAGAAATAATAAGTGTAATTTTACTACTCCCGTTATTGCTACAGAGTACCGAAGTGATGATGTCACAGTCTTTTGTTATATAACTTGGGTTGAACCAGGTGCGGCATCGTTAGCAACAATGGTGTTAACATACATGTATATTCGGACCATCCAAAGTGAGTATTGTTTAGAACTACAGTTTCCAAGGCCGCGATACATGGCTATGTCATCACACTTTGGGTACTGCAAATGTTACAACGGCAGCTATAATAGCTCTGTCGGTACAACTGTTTAATACTGTTTGTACAACTTCTTGGAATATCTTCTTACTCCCTTATACAAGTCCTTATACAAGTTCGACAAAAGTCAGTTTGAAAAAAAAAAACCCACAAAACATTACATTCTGTAATAATGCTACCATCGAATCCTCACGCATCCATTCATTCATTTCACGTAATTTGGTCATTTTTGAAATAACGGCAACGCGTCTATCTAGGCTAAAGTTCCCTTTCATCGATCACAGCTACACAGACGTGAATCGCGAACACGCACCGTCATACAAACACACACGAAACTTCACACCCACCAAGTGTCTTACACACGCACATGCATTCATTACAGCCTAAGAATGACACAAGCGGAACGAAAGAATATTTTCAAAGAGTTATACATTGTATTTAGACTGTGTAAACAAGAATGCAAGTCACGTTAATCTTGATTCAGAAAAAAATTGCATCAAGAGAGTGAATGAAGTATAGGTTTGGAAGAAAAAAAAAACATCGTGGAATACAATCGGGTGTTTTTTCTTTGCTCTCAGCTCAAAATACCGCAGCCAATGAGACAAGAGTTCTAGCAAATTGACCATCGTAATTGTGCAAACAGATTATCTCACACATTTTTATCAACTTCTGTGTATCCTCTGTCAGTTTCTCTACTTTTCTTTCTCGACCCCCCCCCCCCCTTCTCTTTCTCTCTCTCTCTCTCTCTGCCATTGCCTATATTACTTATCGTCTCGTCTTATGTTTGCTGCCGGAGCTACAGAGAGATATATGATACGACAAGCTAAGCTCAATCGGGGGCTTGGAACAAATTTTAAATCCATGGTAACAATGAAAGGATAAAGTGCAAATTGATCTTAAGCCCTGCTTATGTGCGTTTGTCACGTCGTCGTGGTTAGCGCTCGCAAACGAAACAGGAGATGACTATAGGTTGACACAGCGTCGTGCTTACGAAACTTTGCCTAACCGTACTTGCTTCACTGAAAATCAAATCCCATAATCTAGACATTTCATAAATTTACATTCTGATGGCAAGGAAGTATAGCCTCCATAAATCTAACACATACTTATTTTGAAGTTTCGCTCCATCGTTGCCCTCATTCCAGGACATAGTTGTTTCATATCTATGGAAGATAGTGAGTTTAGTTGTTAAGGTGACAAACCTATGATATAACGTTCACTATATTCCGTACATCCACGTCGCTGTACGGTAGTCAAACAATCTAGCCCACCTGTACAGTCAAAGTGATTTGTTTTTTTGCTCTTGAGTATCTATGTGTATACTTTCAACCTATATGATTTGTTGTTAGTCTTGTTGTTGTTTAGTCGGAATTTTGTGCGGCGCATAGTTTGCCCCAAGAGCACAATGTCCACACAACCAGAAGGACAATTGCTGATTGCCCAGTTAGTCTTGAATTCATCTGAACACTGACGAAAGAGCACGTACATTTCCCTGATTTTGAAGACAACAAATCGTATCCGCATTTGTGTTGATAAACTGGAAAGAATATACTTCCGATTCTCTTCTGCGAAATGACCTTAAAAGGGAAAACATTGATATCTTGAGAGAAAAAATAACTGCTCAGTTTTGTTCGCGCGCGACTGCTTGAAGATATCTGTGTGTGTAAAGCTCGACAAAATATTTAGAAATTGTTTGTAGAATACGCATTGCAATTCTCAATTCTTGGGAGCTTTCTTTCGTTCCTCTTATGGATCACTCATGTTGTTCGTTCGAAGCAACTTACAGTGTTATTGTATGAAATGTGTCCCCACATGTGCAGCACCGAGAATTAAAATTGTTAATGAAATGATTTGAAACAGCAAAATTCTGACGCAAACTGCCTGTGTGCTCTCCGACAGTCAATTTCAAATAGCACGCGTTCTTCACATATTTTATGAAACTCGATTTTGTTTTGATTTTGTTATGCCTCTTCAAGTGATGTATTTTTCGCCTGTGTGTGATAATCTGCCCAAGGTCATGGATCTCAAACTCAGACACTGATTAAAGATTTTGTTACATGTGACATTTCATAATATCCGACCTCGATAAGTTTTAACCGATGACGCCATAGCACATTTGCATATTGCCATGAGCACTACAGAGACAGACGCGGCATAGAAGTCTGGCCCGCCCCCTTCGGTGATGTTTGCGCAATGTGACAGGGCAAATTTGTGATGTAAATAAAGCAAAACATTCGTTGACCTGATTAAAAGTCCGAAGAACTGTCGAGAATGATTCACATCGTAATTCATCTCGTCGCGACAAAATGTATATCATCCTGTTTTCCGGCGCAATATGTGCTCATAACAGCGTTTTGTTATGGATTGAGGAATGCAACATAAAGACGATATTCTTATAAGTAATATAATTTGCAAGCAGCATGACTGTTGGTTAGTTTCGGTACGTTAAAATAATGTAAACTGGTTTCTCAGAAACAAAATAAAATCATTTTTAAAAATGATTGATGAAAAAAAACAGTCATGATTGATATTTTTGCTCATATTTCAAATGTCAAGAGCATTGGTTCTCAACATTTTCTAACCCGAGGCCCACTTTGGCTCCTAATGTTTTTCGAGGCCCACAGTTAGCGCAAATATGAATCTTTTTTTCACTTTATTTTTGGCCGAGATCGAGGCCCATTTGCGAGAGCTTCGTTGCCCAACGGCTGAGAAGTACTGCCCTAGAGGATTCCATGAAATTAGGTTGCTGGGGTTATTTATTCGGTCATCTTTAAGTTCCTCTTTTTCAGCTTTATGGATACAATATTCCTATGTTTTATTGCTGACGCAGAAAAGGTAAGTGATAGCGAACCACCACACGAAGTGGAGGTTAAGGAAAGAAGATGGCCGTTGCGACGTGAGAGGGAAAGATGTATAAAATGGTGAATGATGTGTTCATGTGTGTGTGTGTGTGTGTGTGTGTGCATGCATCTGTTTGTGATTTTATAAGTTTGTGTGTGGTGTGGTGTGTGTGTGTGTGTGTGTGTATGTGTGTCTATGCGTGCATGTGTTTGTGATTTTATAAGTGTGTGTGGTGTGTGTGTGTGTGTGTGTGTGTGTGTATGTAAGACTGACAGACTACTGACTACAGAAAAACAGTGATATCATTCTTTGGAAATGGTTTTTGTATCAAGAGGCATGTTATCATTTCCAAAATAATGATTGACTATGGTACAATGTACTTAAATTTTCATTTGTTTGTTTTTATACAGTAATCATACTTATGATGGATGATTATGAATAATGTTGATAGAAATCAAATAAAAATTACGGAAATGAGTGTGTACGTGTGAGTGAGTTTATATGTGTGTGCGTGTTTGTGTGTGTGTGTGTGTGTGTGTGAGTGAGTGTGTGTGTGTGAGCAAGTATTGAAAGGGAGATAAGACCAACGGGAATAGCCATGCACTCCCCAGCAAAATCAGAGAATCACAGCAAATAATATAGACTTTAATTGTTTTGTGCACATGATTGTGTGCTGCCATTTTTCTATCATTCTCTGACTTTACAGAGAATTGGAAGACGTTTTACAATTTGAGAGTGGAATGTAAGCACGAATGGCTCTCTACGGTTAAGTTTTTTGCTGTATTGTAAGATAGATAATATGAGCAAAATGATATGCATGTATCGAGTGTTGAGTGTATCATAGGTGAAAAACAATTGTACAAGAAGGAATGTGAAGCTTACTACAATATACTGTTCGAAGCCAAATCAAAGTACCTCAAGTGCGAGATCAAGGAATCAAATACCAAGCAGTTGTTTGAGGTAGTGAAAAGGTTGTCGACCCCTAATCGTTCCGCAGCACTTCCTGATCACTCTTCTGATGAAGACCTAGCCAATAACTTTGGGGAGTTCTTTGAGAACAAGATCAGCTCGATTGTTTCTTCTTTTGATGATTCTTCTCATGAATTCTCCTGTGTGCCTGCACAACCTGGGATTTCACCTGACTGCAATCTGTCAGAGTTTGATCCTGTTCCCGAAAGCCGAGTGAAATCCCTCATTAAATCGCTATCCTCAAAGTCTTCCAGCTTGGATCCAATCCCCACATGGCTGGTAAAGGCATGTCTCGATGAACTTCTGCCTCTTATGACACAAATCATCAACCTCTCTCTTTCCTCAGGAGTGGTTCCTGAGCAGTTCAAGACAGCACATGTGGTACCTTTATTAAAGAAACCTGGTCTTGAACAGAATGATTTAAAGAACTACAGGCCTATCGCTAACTTACCATTTCTTAGCAAGGTCCTTGAGAAACTTGTTGCAGCTCAACTCAGGACTTATCTGGATGAAAACAGCTTGTTTCCACCTCATCAATCGGCTTATCGTCATTTTCATTCGACTGAAACTGCTCTGGTAAGAGTCCTTAATGATCTTCTGCTTGCTCTGGATAAGGGTCAGGAAGCTGTCCTCATTATTTTAGACTACTCCGCTGCGTTTGATACACTAGATCATCACAGTCTCCTTCATCGTCTAGAGTCTGATTATGGTATCAAAGGAACTGTTCTCCATTGGATAGAATCTTATCTGGAGGGACGCAATCAGGAGATTCTTGTTAATGGCACTCGCTCCAGACCCTTTTCCCTTCCTTATGGGGTCCCTCAAGGATCAGTTGTCGGACCCCTGATGTATATCCTGTACACCGGTTCTTTGGGAAGACTTATCAACTCTCATCATGGAATGCAACATGCAACCTACGCTGATGACACTCAAATATACCTCATCATGAGCTCATCAGATCATGAGGGGGCGATGCTCAGACTCTCCGCCTGCATCAATGATGTGAAGAGATGGTCATTTGAGCATAAGCTGAAGCTTAATGAGCTCAAAACTGAAATGCTTCATCTGTCATCCAAGTTCCGTAATACAGACCGCCTGCCATCTCTTAACTTTGAATCTGGAAGCATTTCTTCGTCAGAGCGTATTCGAGACCTCGGTGTTATTCTTGACAAGAACCTGACTCTCAATCACCAAATTAAAAGTATATGTCGATCCGCCTCATGGGGTGTCTGCAAAATCGGAAAGATAAGGCGATATCTCGATAAGTCATCCACGGAACGATTAGTCCATGCCTTCATCTCATCACATTTGGATTACTGCAATGGTCTCCTTGCTGGTCTCCCGTACTCCAACATTGCACCCCTTCAACGAATACAAAACACTGCAGCCAGACTTGTCACTCGAACTAAAAAATCAGATCATATCAGCCCAATCTTACAGTCCCTTCACTGGCTACAGATCCAAGACAGAATCATCTTCAAAGTTCTCCTTCTCATTTTCAAAATCAACCACAACCTCGCACCACCCTACCTTCAAGATCTTGTTTCTCTCCGCTCTGCATCCACATCCTCCACAACCAGACGTCTTCGTTCCGCCACCACTGCCAATCTTCAGTTATCCTCTGGACCTCGTACCAACACACGTTATGGTGATCGTGCCTTTTCCTCTCTTGCTCCTAAACTATGGAACAATCTTCCCGTCAGCATCCGACAAGCCAATACACTAGATTCATTTAAGTCAAACCTCAAAACATATCTCTTTAGGAAGTGTTATCTGTGTCGGTAGTGTACTAGTGTTTGTAATTGTTGTCATATATATGATTGTTGCTGTACTTATATGTGGATTGCTTATTGTTTTCTTCTTCACTCGTTCTCTATCTTTGTTTTTCCCCAGCGCTTAGAAATATGATATTAAGCGCTTTATAAATGTTATGTATTATTATTATTATAAAAACAAAATACAGTCGACTCCCGTTACAATGAAGTCCTCGGATTCGTTTATATCGTTTCGTTTATATCGAAATTTCGTTATAACCGAACAGATAAACAATAAAAGACATAGAGCGAATAATTGGGCCTTGATTTTACTTCGTTGTAACCGGGATTCATTATAACTGTGTTCGTTAACGCGAGTGCACTGTAATGCGGCAAAGCAAGGGCTATGAGGACATGTACATTAAATACAAAACAAACAAACAGAAAGGAGAACTAAAACTGGCAATCCCAGTATAAATTTGCTATAATGAGATCAACGCATTCGGGAGTGCGTCGATCTGTCATTATACTATTTACTCGAAAATTAAGTTGGGCTTGAATGCCGAACTGCACTCGGAATCTTCATCGCGCGACAGCCCTCCTGTATGCATGGAGCAACGGATATACCGTGCCAAAGGCAATGCGCCGGGTTTCCGAGCTGTTACCTGGAAAGAAATGTCGAAATGTAGGTTGACTGATTGCCTTTCTCTCTTTTCTTATTTGCGAGGTGACTGCAGAATATCAAGACGATGATCCGTTATGCAGCGACATATCTGATTTTTCTTCCTATGCAATTTTCTCTTCCCCTTTCCTTTTTTTTTTTACTTTATACATGTACTTACACTGCAAAAAGTCCGGTGTTAAATAGTGAACACCGAGCTGGTGTTAAATTTTCGGTGCTCATTTATGGTGTTAAATTAAGACCCCCGGGTGTCATTTCCAAATTTAAAACTGTTTTTGAAGAGTTTCTTAGTAACTGCACTTCTTGTTGATTTTTGATTTAAACAAGACGATCAAGAATTTTACATTAAAATACTTGATTTTTGAAAAAATGTGAAAATAAATTTACACCAAAGTAACACCAGCTGGTGTGGTCCCTTATTGAAGCTGGACGGGTGTTAAACCATTGATATTAACACCAACAAATATCAAATCAACACCATGTGGTGTCATTTTTTAATTAACACCAGTACAGTGTCAAAATAACACCAGGTACAGTGTCAAATTAACACCACGAAGTGTCAGGTGAACACTTTTCAACACCATCACAGTGCATTTTTAACACCTGTGGGTGTGGTCCTTTATTGAAGTTTGATCGGTGTTAGATTTAACACCCGTGGTGTTAAATCTAACACCCATGTTTTTACAGTGTATGATGGTAATGCATTGTAGTATATCAGTCTTGTAAGGTGAATGCCACAATACATAAACAGTTATTTTACACTGTAAAAACATCGGTGTTAGATTTAACACCACGGGTGTTAAATCTAACACCGATCAAACTTCAATAAAGGACCACACCCACAGGTGTTAAAAATGCACTGTGATGGTGTTGAAAAGTGTTCACCTGACACTTCGTGGTGTTAATTTGACACTGTACCTGGTGTTATTTTGACACTGTACTGGTGTTAATTAAAAAATGACACCACATGGTGTTGATTTGATATTTGTTGGTGTTAATATCAATGGTTTAACACCCGTCCAGCTTCAATAAGAGACCACACCAGCTGGTGTTACTTTGGTGTAAATTTATTTTCACATTTTTTCAAAATCTAGTATTTTAATGTAAAATTCTTGATCGTCTTGTTTAAATTAAAAATCAACAAGAAGTGCAATTACCAAGAAACTCTTCAAAAAACAGTTTAAAATTTGGAAATGACACCCGGAGGTGTTAATTTAACACCATAAATGAGCACCGAAAATCTAACACCAGCTCGGTGTTCACTATTTAACACCGGACTTTTTGCAGTGTATACATAGCATGCGCGATAGATCTGAATAGATCTGAATAGTGAAACATTAGACGGAGAAAGCGTTTATTTAACTTTTTTCTTTTGAGGGGGAGTACTGTACTATTATATTCATGTGATAATCAATGCTCATAATTATTGGAGTCCCAGCTGTTTTCACAGCTGTTCTTGTGTCATGGCGAATCATATGGGTAAATGTCCCTCAAGAAGGCTGATCTTACTCTCAAAGAGAAGTCGTGCACAATATCTTAAGTAAAACAAACTGTAATCGTGTCATTCGTAGCAAACGGCTTCCATTGCAGGTTAAAATGTTCTTCATGCTCATGCAGAGATCACTTTCTGCTAAGCGGTAGTCGCACATTTTGGGCTCATTATTATACAAGTTTTATGATCTTCTAGTCGTCATTTCTTCACAGCAATAAGTCGGGTGTTAAATATAAGAAACATTGAGCTGGCGTTTCATTTCCGGTGCTCATTTTTGGTGTTACATTAACACACACGGGTGTCACTTCAAAATATACAACTTTTTTAACACGCTCAACAATTCAATTCAATTCAAAGTTCAACTTCAACAAGACGAACAAGAACTTCCCTATAAAATACTCGATTTTTCAACAAAAAGTGAACACGCTTACACCACAGCAACACCAGAGGGTGTGGTCTGGGTGGGTGTTATATCATTAAACTTAACACCAGCAATGTCAAATCAACACCATGTGGCGTCATTGTTGAATTAACACCAGCGCAGTGTCAAAAAATACCACCAGCTACAGCGTCCCACTATACGAAGGGCCAGGTGGACACTTTTCAACACCATCACCACATACTGTCGGTGTGGTATACTGTATTAGATTTGACACCGTGGTGTTACTTACACCGATCTTTTCGCAGTGTTTAGACAATATCAAAGTATTGTTATTCATATATCAATCCAACATCATCCATTGACTTATCTTCTGATTTTAACGATCGTAAAGAGAGGGAAGGGATTCCCTCTAACAAAAAACTCTTCTGGCGGTCTCCCTACCAGAACCAAACAAAGTGTATTCACGTGTGTTATCAAACTGAAAGACGTTCTTGTTCAGGACCTCTGACGGCCGAGTGAAGCTAGGACACATAAAAAAAACATGATTTCGCCATTTTATCCACAAGATCAACACAGCAAACACGAACGATGACTCTCCCTATTGAATATAGATTATGAAAAAAGAAAAGAAAACAGATTTGAGATAATTCACCAAAGAAGAACAATGTCCTTGTTACCATGGCGAGGACGTACACAATGTCATGATCACCACGATCATCTTGACATTCGCTTCATCTTATGAACCGGGTAGTTTCATTACGCACTTTCACCGAGATTGAACTCGCACGATCTTATGACATTATGTTGTTCTTGTTCATTTGCTCCACATACGACAGAGGGACAGTCCGCCCAGGAAATATCTTCCAGTAAATCTATACACAATTAGTTTTTCCAGCGGCCCGACGTCAGATCGAATCGTCTTCATGCGGTAGGAAATAAGATCCGAATGTGGAAAAACGCGAAGTACAAATAAGTCATACGACTAACAGAGATGCGATATTCAAACCTCGGCGCAAAACTCTACAGACGCAAAAGAAATTTGAGTTGGACAAGATCACAAAGGACAGTCGACTCGATAAAAACCTAATTGATGTTTATGGTTACATGACATATACTCACCTGCCCTGCGGAAAGAAAAGGATGGTCTAGTGTATCCTGTTTTGAGATGTCTGAGTGCTTTAACCCCTCAGAAAATGAATGCCTCACTCAGGAGCCAATTCCTTCCGACAAAAAAGGGGCTCACGGTCCATCAATATCGCAGGATTTGTTGTTCGAAGCCTCCTTTCTCCTTGCGGTCGCTAAACGAAAATGAGCACCGCATACACGGCATGGTTGCGCGCGCAGTATTGTCCGTCTGTTTGTGGCAGCGGAACAAAATCCCGCCGAAATAGAGCGGTTCAGCGCTCGATCCGAGCATGGAGCTACACCGTAGCTCCATGATCCGAGTAACCCCGGAATGGAGTTATGACATGGTGTGTCGGCGTAAAGGCGTATGTAGGGCTAGAATAGCAATTTCATACAGCTTTTGCTACATGAAAGCACAAGCGGCATTGTTAGGACCAGGCGTATTCTTTAAAAATAGACTTGCATTTTGTGTTTGTCATGGACGTGGATGAATGCTTCTACTTTTTAAAATATATCACAACATAATCGAATGCCATAAACACAACTATATGAATTACTTCAGTCATTGGGAATTAACGGCGTGCAAGAAGGGTGTATATCTGTGACAAGAGAATCTGGTTTATGTCAGTCCGGGACAGGTTGAAGACTGCAAACTTCGTGACGATGGGCGGTCTTTGGTGGCACAGCCATCTTATTGTATCGATTGGAAAGTATCATCTAGCCCCAAAAGTGAGCGGCAGCGTAACAGATATCTCCAGCTCGCATCCAGCGCTCGCCGCACATCAGCAGAACGCCCCGACCGACTTCGCTCACCAGCGCATCGTCTATGTCACTCGTGACATTACCATGTTACCAGCGGGGTCTCCGCAATAAGGAGTGATAAGATGGGGCGTGTCAAGGACTGACTGTGCTATCGGCATTCAACACGGGCCGCCATAGAAGTTGACATGCTCTGCTGAGCGCATGACATTCAAACCCTTAAAGTAATGACTAAAGGTGATGATAAACAGAAATGAAATTATTAATACCGACTTAATGTTATCTGGTTATAGAATATAACGGACGTAATGATACGATTTTTTCTGTATAACAAAGGGGCTGAAATGGATACTACAATATCGTACCGCTTCTTATGCAGAAAGATATATTAGAGGGCAATTATCAAATAGGGTATAATATTAATGTAAGTGTAAAATGTTATAATGTAAATAAGGAATCATTACTGTTATTATGTTCATTATCATTATTATCAATGTTTGTTATTGTGCAATGTATGATGATGTATAAGTGATTTTATTGGGCACGGACCAGCTGAAGAACAGCCATTGGCTGAAGCAGGTTCCTTGCGAAAATAAAATAAACTGAAAATAAACTAATTATTATCGTCATTATTATCTTCATCATCATATCATTATTTCTATAACTATATACAATGGTATATGTGGGCGTGTATATTAATAGAAAGAGAGTGATTTTATACATACTAATGTGTATTATGTGTGTGTCTTTTTATGGTCTGTGTGATTGCTTTATAATTGCATCGATGTCATATGACTAGAAATAGAGAGAGAAAAGGATTGAGAGAGAGGGATAGGGGTGGGCAGAAGTGATACAAGGCAAAGTCATCTTCGAAGTAAAGCAATCCCTTCTTAAACCTTCCCTCCCGGGGGAAATTAAAAGACGGAAAATGTGAAAATCGGCGGGGCATAAAACACCTCGACATCTGGAAAGCTTCTTTAGTCAAAACGCTAGCCTCCTCTCAAGTCGCATGCCATCCTCTTCTCCCGCAATCTCCCAAGGAAAATGCATACATATTGAGAGCGCGTCGCCACAAAGACACACACTATGCTCTCAGTTGCACCGCTGCGGTGTACGAAATCAGACCTGTGAATGCTCGCATTCTAGTCCTTGCGCTGGCAAAATAATCTCACTGATGAGATGGTCCAAATTCAAGACAGCTATCAAGACCTTATAATCGTGTAAGAGTTTAATGGGTTAAACGGCCAGATAATGGAATGAAATGAAAAAAAGTATCGATTTCATATTCTGTCAAGAACCAACTGATTAGTTTGAATTTCCGTAGCTTGGTTAAGAGAACTGACAAGCATTCGAATAAATCACAATTTTTCTCGATGAAAAGTCCCTTGGGACTGTAGATTTTATTGTATTGACGGAAAACGGATGGTAATCGATCAGCAAGACGACATCTTACAAACGTTGTAAAATTGCACATCATCTCAACACATTTATAATTATCATAATATTCTTGATGAGATTTAGTACTGTTATCGTACTTATCATCTTCTTCTTTGTCATCAAAAGCATCCGTATATACGTATGATATCGTAAACTTTACTCCTTCATACAAGTAGAGGCATGATACAAAGGTAATAAAAACGGCGAGAGAAACTGTGCCTTAAAGTGAAGTATCTGAAGTTTATTCAACGTTTTATAATATTTCCACGAACGATATAAAGTAAATTGATATGACGTATAATCCCATCCAGGATATAGCCTTAAATTCACGATTTTTTTTCTTGAAATCCCAAGCTTAAAATGCACAGTAGATAAGTCTATATGAGTTTAATTCAGAGCTTAAATGTAACAGCCCGCGATACAGACGTAAGAAACAATAATCTTGATACCTATGAATGAGAGATAATGATATGAAACCCTTAGAATTACACAGTATGCTTGATAAGAATAAAATAGATATTCATTGCGACACCAATGAATTATAGGATAAATCATGAACCAATCTATACCAACGTTTGGATGAAGAGTCGAAAATCACAGACCAAAAACAACGTTAATCATCTCATAATAACAAAGACTTGTATAACGACTATTTTGGTGGCGTCAACGGCTGCATGTCAAAATGAAGGCATTTAAAAAGAGGGGAAACGAAGAGACTCAGGAAAAATAACAGGGACAACCAATCATCAGCCCTGCAGTAAGATGACGTAATTTCCAAGACGACAAAATTTATATTGTGTTAAATCATAATCAGTTCATTTCTTTTTCTCACGTCTTACTACTATGCTGATGATAACAAGTTTTCACGCAGTATGGCAACGTTATTATAAGGAGTGTAAACAATATAGATGACGCGTTATCGTAAGGATTTCTATCTTTCGAATAAGCATCTTTGTGGTTTGTGTCTGGAATTGTACTTGATTCTCGATCTCCTATGATGATTAGAATAATAATCATCATCTCATACAGGGGAGGGAATGGATATCGTTAAACATCGATAGAATCGACTTTGCGCGCACCTACCTCCATGCAAAATTGAATAACAGTACGGCATTAATATTTGAAACATGTGCTCCGAGCATCAGATGAAGACTAAGTTTGCGGGCAAGGCAATGAACAGGGGAGAAAGTGCCCTTATTGCTTGTCGCTGGTATTGTCAATTAGACAGCGCGTTGGCGGAAAAACCAGATGTTTCTGCGAGATATAGCGCAAACTGCGACGCTTTCTTCATCGTGCAAGCAATTTTGAGAGCACTCCCATGCAGCCTATAGTGTTTTGAAGATTAGAGTGTGTGTTCTACATGATGCAACGCGGGCAGTGACCGCAGAATATCGAGGAGTGAAGAAAAAAATCATCATCGATATGATCAGATCTGCATGATGACATTTTTTTTTATTTTTTTACATCAGACAGAGTGTCTCAACGTGGAACTTGTTGGGGAATTATTGAAAATTCGGTTTACTGTTCCTGGATTGAATGCAAATTTACTGATACACCTTAGCTTAAAAGGCTATGATCTTATTTTTCTTGCGATATAGGTAAACTTCATAAGCTAAAGTAATATTTGTATATTCCATGTGATAATATATAAGGGCTGTAAAGCAAATCAAACTACACTTCTATAAGATGTAGTCCTTCTGTATTATCTATTGTACCGTGTATTAGATACACTTTTGTTGTGCAACATTGTAAACATCTGTGTGTACATCAATATAATTTTCCCATATTTTGCACACATTTCGCCCGTGTCTATGGATCGTTTCATGAAATAACAACTTTCTAATCAGATGCCATCTTGGCTCTCTAAAGTAGGGTCAAGGATCAAACCAATTTTGTCCTGTATATCTTGGTAAATACATGACATATTGCCCCCATATTTTGCACAGATATATAATAGCTTTTTCCTCAGACGCCATCTTGTATGTGAAAATGAGGTTCAAATATTCTACAATTTCATTTTGTCTCTTTGGTAGCATAATATGATTTTTACATTTTAATCTGTAGGCATGGCAGGTTTGACAGGTTCTTTTTCTGGATGAGAATCTCAACATCACATGACCAATCGCCCCTAATAACAGATAAAACAGATCAGGTCATCTGTATTGATATCAGGACTCAAAACATTTATTTCCGAATATATTGGATCACCTAATTTGTCAGTGTTGACAAATTCCGATTGTAGTTAACTATATTACCATCAACAATGTGTAGCCTACTCTCTAAAAAAAAATCGAGTGAAAATATTCACTCTTAAAAGAGTGAATACAAAGAAAGAGTGATTTTAGAGTGAAATTGGAGTGAATTTTGAGTGAAAATGTTCGTTTTCACTCGTTTTGGAGTGACCTCAGGGATCACTCCAAAATCTTCGAGTGATCCTTGAGGTCACTCCGAAATGAGTGAAAATGAACATTTTCACTCATAATTCACTCCAATTTCACTCTAAATTCACTCTTTTTTGTATTCACTCTTTTAAGAGTGAATATTTTCACTCGATTTTTTTAGAGAGTACACGTACGATGATAATGCAGAACCAATAAATCGAACCAAATCTTATATATTCATACATATGTATTTATGCACGAGCATTGCATGTATCTCTACAATATTATTACAATACATGACATTGTCATTATACTTACCGGTATTCGTTGTTGTTATTGCATCCTGGGCAATTCAACAAGAAGCCCATGTATGTTGTGAATGAAAGGGCCTGTGATTTCCAACGATGATGCAAAAAATAAAGTGATCATGACTATAAACAGTTTTCTAACTCTGCGGGGGGTTTTTTCTTGCCTTTTATTTCTTTTTCTATCTTTTTTATATGCCATTCCTTTCCTCCTCTGTTCTTTGTGGTATAGTATTTTCATGAACTCTTTCAAGAAATCTACGTTGTTGGGTGACAGATGTGATGAGAAAGACCAGTGGTACTTTGTATTTGGATTGCATTTTATGTTATATTTTGATACGAAATGTATCTTTACTGTTTTTGTTGTTGTTGTCAACCATTTTCTCGTGTGAATATATACCATTCATAAACTTGATGGCAGGTTTTGTTGTTTTCATATGATTTCAGTGTAACCGTATAGATTGAAATCTCTATATTTGGCAAAGTGCTCACAAATTAATGATATCATGTCTGTATTGGCTTTTTCGCCCATGCAGACTTTTGATGTAATTGGTGGGTTGGGATGGGGGCGGATAAAACGTGGATCATTTTATCATCTATCTGTACTTTTTATGAGTGCGTATAAGACAAATCGACATAGTCATGTTAATCTACGAAACAATCTATTGCTTTCATGGAAGACGGCTGGTAATAGACAGACAAGACGAAACTCCAGCACGGTTTTCAAAAATTACGAAGAATGTAAAAAATGCCAAAAATGCAAAAGAAAAAAAAGACCCAAGAACCTTACCTTCATCACATGTTTGTATTATATTTACATATATATATATATATATATATATATATATATATATATATACATACATACATATATATATATATATATATATATATATATATATATATATATACATGAAGCCTAAGATTATGTTCTGATTAATGTCATGCAGTTGTGCAATACTTGCCTCTCCTTGTAATCGTAATAATTTCTTCAGGAAAAATGGGTCGAAAAGACGGTTTTCTATCAATTTTCGTCATGCTGGTGGCTGCAACCACAATCATCTTTTTTTTCCCATGATGTGATTCGCTTCAAGACAATCAGAATTTCCGCTGGTTTTCATTTTTTTTTTACTGTATATAGTGATACGAACATTTATCTTAATCCAAAGCTTTACAGTATACATGTATAAGCATGTGCGTTCATTATCTCTCTCTCTCTTGCTCTCCTTCTCTCTTTCACCCCATCTCTCCCTCTCTATCAATCTATCTCTCTCTGACACGATCTGACTAGGGAGATGGAAAGAAAATCCAAACTTCCTCGTATGACTTTACGCATATCTGTGGCGTTAGCTATATGTCATATCTCACCAATACACAATATGTATAAAACATCAGTTCAATACCATCAGTGTCGTACGTGAAACTTCATCCTTCCAGCTTTGAAAATACCGTGTTTATTCCAAAATGGAGGCCCCTCAGATTGATGATGACATCACGAAGGACACCATAGTTTGTAAGCTCGATTTTGTTCTTTGTTTGTGGCCCTTCATTTTATGCGCAGAAGGTGATCAATCTTTGATTTAAGAGCAAAGAGTTCTCGAATAAGATTGGGGCGTAATATTGTATGTTCCTGCTGTACTCGATTTGTTCCTCTCTAAGTTGAACCTTGAGGACCAAAATTTCAACAATAATCGGTGGGTGCTGTTGTCTTTGTAAAGATTCCCAATGCGACGCAAACTCGTTGTGAGCTGTGTAAGCAGCAAAGCCGACTGATTCGTGTCGGTTAGGATAAACGCGGTAATAAATGGAGTTGGATCACCGCGGAACACAAACCCGACAGTATACCCTGCTGCAGCGGCGTGGGGCATAGTTAGGAGGGCGAACAGTGATGTTTAAAGCCGACTTTGTAGGTACAGAAAACGAGTTCTATTTCATTCAACGTATAGGGTACGTCTTACCCAATACAGCGTATACATGCACAGATGAATAGAAGTTTTATCAGTTTCTTTTCGTTAAGGCAGAAGAATGGAAATGCTTTCCTCCCTGAAAGTAGTCAATTCGTGAGATATTTTTTTTATCAATTTTTATACTGGGATGTCAAGCAGATCCAACATGGAAACATGAATAAAAAAGAAATAAAAAAAGAATACCAGTCTGAAGCAAAACAAAACGCTTAAAGAGCCCCGACCGCTATACAAGCAGACGACGATCCAATGCAACGGCCATGTCATTTAAGTCTGACAGGCCAAGAGTATTAGTTTCAACCTGGACATTATTTTCTGGTAACAAGCTGAGTTTTTTTCAGGATAGCTCCAGGAATGTGTCCAGAATAACATATTAAAAGTCCTCATAAATCCTCTTTGAGCGTTTTCCGCAATCCAAGATGGCGTCCAAAATGGCCGCCATTTCCTGAAATTCTTATAACTTTTCAACCACGTAATCCAAATACTAAATATGAATGTCTAAATATATGTTTTGAAGCATGAAGAACGTGATAAAATACATATCAAGAGATGTTGAAGCACAAAACATATAAGACACTTAAATGTTGTATTGGGTTACCTGGTTAAAAGGTTATAAGACATTTAGTATGTTATTCTAGACATATATTTCTGGACCTATCCTGAAAAGAAAAAAAAATCAGCTTGTTACCAGAAATGTCCAGGTTTAAGCCTTTTTTTTGACCTAATGCTCTTGGACTATAAATATGGAGAGCTGTATTCAAAATTCAGCTGTACTTAAAATGTAGCTCTCTTTCACGCATGAGTACACATAAAACGCCACGCGGAGATTTACATTACGAAGTCATTACTGTCTGGTTTAAATGCGTTCAAAAAATATGAGATAGCTGTCGTTGGCTGCTGTTCATCTGTGCACAGGTCATGTCAGTGTATGAAAACGCCGTTACTACAAACACGTTTATAAACACGTTTCAGGAACAAAATTACTAAACGAGTTCTCCATGTGCTCAGGTCTCTAAAGTCTGAAGCTCCCCTTTGAAATGAATCTGAAACTCAATAACGACATGTGGCGCGCTTGAGCGACCGCGATGATGAGTCCTGTTTCTACTAGTATTTCTCCGTCACTTTCACGATATATCTTCGTGGACTGGAAAACGAGATTGATTTCGGAGGTCGTTTCAGCGAAGGTACAACGACCGCGGGTATAGTTGAGTACTGTTGAGCGTGAAAGACAAAAACAAAAAGCTAATATCGCTGCGTTGAACAACGAAATATTCTGAGAATACGATGGGCTTTTCGTGGAAATTGATGGGACATTTTCTCTATTTTCATATTGGGCAATTAGTGGTGAGTGTGTTTGGATATTCTTCTTCTTTTACGAGGTCACTGAGGCAGTACTGACGCTTGTATTGCAAGCTAACGTGAGATAAACGGCTTTAAGTCCCCTCAGAGAACAAGGTGTTGAAGATTAAGTGTCTTGCCGAAGGGTAAAACTGTTGCAACCAGCGTAGACTTGAACCAGGAACCTCAGCATTGAGAGTCAGTGGTCTTTTCCACTGGACCACCATACGGCTTCTATACCATCATTGTTATCAAAATAGCCTTTTTCTCTTTCGTCAGCATTATGCAACGGAAAGTGGATTCTCCAATGTACCAGCAAGGAAAGAATGTAAAATAATAGAACATCATTCTGAACACAATCATTGAGAAACTTAAACAACAAAAACAAAAGCAAACAACAGCAAACAATTAAACGTACAGAGTCATGCATGACCGCTTGAATGTATGCGCGTGTAAAGATCTAACATGGCACCCTTTGACAATGGGGACATTGATTAGTAGTCTTTAATATTATATACGTGTAATATACATTTTCGATGGACACAATATCTTTAATTCTCGGGCTGTTCATCTGTGTTTCGGATACGCCTCGATTTCAAACACGCTATACAGAGAACGAATGAATTGTAATCAAACTCTCGCCGAAAATGCTCTTCGCTTTCATAAACTCTATAATGTTACCCACCACCCCCTCCCCCCCCCCCCCCTCTCCCTCTCTCTCTCTATTTCTATCTTTCCGACGACATGCCCCGCATCACTGGCAAGTAATGTCGGGTGGAACTCAATACCAGCCAGATGATTTTCCGCTATCCCCTCAACGCTCCGATGACATCTCGTTATTCGTTGAAAACAATGCATTTTGTGCATGAGTTGATCTCTTTAACCTTTCCAGGGAGCGGAGGGGAAAAAAGGACTTACCAGGAAATAAGAGGAGACTTCATGAATTGAAAGAAAGGAAATGCAGATTGTGCCGTCCTCATGTCAAGTGTGGAAATAATATTTCGTATGCAATGCCCTCGAGACAAAGACGTGCATGCGATTTCATAGACAATTGTTCGGTCACAATTACGGTTCAAATTTTAGTATGGGTTTTTTTTTTCTTTATTCTTTTTTTTAATCATAAAGCATTTCCCGCTTCCCTTACTTGGTATAATCAAATCACCTCGTCTTAACTTTTATCCGTTCTCCGTTTCTCTTTCACAAACACTGATTACTCGGGGCTTATAGCCAAACAAGCTTGCTTTCATGTAGGTCCCGTCATATTTCTCTTTGTACAACTCAAACCGAGATTTCGACCAATTATCATTATAACTACTAAATATACCATGTATATTTCTTCACATTGTATATTGTTTTTGTTTGTTTTGTACATTATTGACAAGGTACAAGAACTTGAGCTGTTACTTTTCATGTAATATTGATATATACGAGAAGTATGAAAAAAAATTGAAAAGAATTGAATTGAAAAAAAAAGTGTTATCTTTAAAATCGAATAAGATATAAGTAACAATGAGACGGTCACACTAAAATTTGAAATTATGATAATGATGATGACGATTATGATAAGAATGAAAAAGAATGGCATAGGTGGAAGGAGTGAGTTATGATAATGATAAAGACAATGATGATAATAATAATAATAGTGCATGATGATGACGTTAACAGTGAAAAGAATGGTAAAGTTGTCGGGAGTGAGATAATAGATAATGATTACTGATATTGATAATGATAGTGCCAATGACGATGATGATATTGAATGAGTAAAAAGACTGATCAAAGGTGATCATCGTCCATCAGGAACAGCGACATATTCCAGTAAAGCTCAGGGCGCTGAGCTGTCGTTATTGTGTTTGAAATCCAGTGCTAAGGGTGAATCGTGAGCAGTGGCGTATCTAGGGAAAACGGCGCCCGGGGCAAGCGCGAAAATTGCGCCCCTAATTTCTGAAAAAGTGTTCAACCCCAACCCGATCCCGGTATATTAGGGACTTTAAAAAAAGGTCCGCATGATATGCTTTTTCAAGCACCTAAGAGGGGTCTTTTGAGGGTGATTTAAATGAAATAAATTTTGATACATTTTGGCGAGCGAGCGCAGTGAGCGAGCCTAAAATTTTTGTATTTCAGCTTACAAAACATGGAATTCATGTCATTTTTTCTTATTAAATCTTAAAATTCTAATCTAGATATAGTGACGGCCTTATAGATAACGATTTATACCAACAAACTAAGGACTTGAAGAAATACTCTAAATTAGTATGCGCGAGTCAGCCGAAATTTGTATACTTCTGCGTCATCATTACGTTTTGTTCTTATCTTCTTCTTTTTTTGATAAATTTAGGCGAGCGAGCACAGCGAGCGAGCCGACAATTTTTGTATTTCAGCTTACAAAACATGGAATTCATGTCATTTTTTCTTATTAAATCTTAAAATTCTAATCTAGATATGGTGACGGCCTTATAAGAGATAACGATTTATACCAACAAACTAAGGACTTGAAAAAATACTCTAAATTAGTATATATGCGCGAGTCAGCCGAAATTTGTATATTTCTGCGTCATTATTACGTTTTGTTCTTATCTTTTTTTTTGATAAATTTTGGCGAGCGAGCGCAGCGAGCGAGCCGAAAACTTGTGTATTTCAGCTTACAAAACATGGAATTCTTGTTGTTTTTTGCTTATTAAATCTTACAATTCTAATCAAGATATAGTGACGGCTTTAGAGATAACGATTTATACAACAAACTAAGGACTTGAAAAATTACTCTAAATTAGTATGCGCGAGTAAGTCGAAATTTGTTTATTTCCGCGTCATCATCACGTTTTGTTCTTATCTTCTTCTTTTTTTGATAAATTTTGGCGAGCGAGCCGAAAATTTTTGTATTTCAGCTTACAAAACATGGAATTCTTGTCTTGTTTGCTTATTAAATCTTACAATTCTAATCAAGATACAGTGACGGCCTTATAGATAACGATTCATACCAACAAACTGAGGACTTGAAAAATACTCTAAATTTGTATGCGCGAGTAATGAGTCGACATTTGTATATTTCTGCGTCATCATCACGTTTTGTTCTTTTTTGTTGTTGTTGTTAATTTTTGGCGGGCGAGCGCAGCGAGCGAGCCGAAAACTTGTGCATTTCAGCTTACAAAACATGGAATTCTTGTTGTTTTTTGTTTATTAAATCTTACAATTCTAATCAAGATATAGTGACGGCTTTAGAGATATCGATTTATACAACAAACTAAGGACTTGAAAAAATACTCTAAATTAGTATGCGCGAGTAAGTCTAAATTTATTTATTTCCGCGTCATCATCACGTTTTGTTCTTATCTTCTTTTTTTGATAAATTTTGGCGAGCGAGCGCAGCGAGCGAGACGAAAATTTTTGTATTTCAGCTTACAAAACATGGAATTCTTGTCTTTTTTGCTTATTAAATCTTACAATTCTAATCAAGATACAGTGACGGCCTTATAGATAACGATTCATACCAACAGACTGAGGACTTGAAAAATACTCTAAATTTGTATGCGCGAGTAATGAGTCGACATTTGTATATTTCTGCGTCATCATCACGTTTTGTTCTTTCTTTTTTTGTTGTTGTTAATTTTTGGCGGGCGAGCGCAGCGAGCGAGCCGAAAATGTTTGTATTTCAGCTTACAAAACATGGAATTCGGAATTCTTGTGTGAACACAATAACACAATAAACATTGTTATTTGTGCGTGTCATCATCATGTTTTGTTTTTATCTTGTTTGATTTGGTTTTCTGCCCCCTTCTCCCTCCCCCCCCCCCCCTCCTCCTCCCCCGTCCGGGCAAGTTTTTTTTTCCCCTTCTTCTTCTTCTTCTTCTTTCTTTTTTTTCTTCTTTTTTTTTTTCGTTTTCTCGTTTTTTTGCGCCCCCAAGGAGTGGCGCCCGGGGCACGTGCCCCCCTTGCCCCCCCCCCCCCCTAGATACGCCACTGATCGTGAGCCATCAGTACAATGAGTTACGTGGGCTAGTAAATGGCTCGCCTCCACTTAACTTCCAATGAATATACAAACTAATGATCAAAATATTTAAAGTAATGTTAAATTAGACAATGAGAAACACGTTAATGATGATCACAGTTATGATAGTAGTAGTAGTAGTAGTAGTAGTAGTAATGATGACGATAGCAATAATGATTATAATAATACATATGAATAATAATCTTTATCATAATATTCAATATCATTATTGTTGTTACTATTATTACATCTATTGCTATTATTTTTCATGATTAATGATAGTGATAATAACAAAATGGTAGCAGTACTGCAAAATAAACGCCAAAAATGGTAAAAGTAAAATGACAACAACAACAAAGATAAAAAGAATAAAAATGACGACTTTCAGATAACAGATATTTAGATTATAGAGAGAATGTGGAAAACAGAAATGTATGCATTATAATCGATGCATTACAGGTAGCAAAATATAGGAGATTCGTATGGAAGATGTGAATGCCAATCGTACGATTTTCAGGAACCACCCAAACCCTTTCTCTATTCTACCATGGACCCTAGGGTCCGTGTTCCCAAGTATAGATTCTTCAACCATGCCGGTTTTTCTCTCATCCTAATATTTCACTCACTCACACTCCCCTCCCTGCCTTGCTAAAATCGAGCGCGTTTTCTTCTCCCAGGCAATACACCTGTTTATGTATGGTTTTGATCCCCATGTCGCTTGAAAAGCATTATACTCTGCGGACGCCATCAGTCAAGTTGCTTTTAAGGAGATCTATGTTTTTTCGAGTAAATACCATGAGGGAATTATGCCTCTCCCATTACTTTGTCGAAGAAACCTATAAAAGCTCAAATTTTCAGGCGCAGATATTGTTGGAAAAAAAATATAACTCCCAATAATATACCGAGCGCGGGCACCCACAATGTGGTTTCGCACAAGCCCTCGCATCGACTTGAAAACTGGCGATCACTCGCTTTTATTTCAGATCGTTATCCGCCGTTGCTATCTCCGGTTGTTCCCCAGGCGTGCCCGGATCTCGACTGATGGATGTCTGAATATTTCGGCAGTATCACGTATCAGTGGTCTTCTTTTCGCCACACAATGTCACCTGCACTGTTAGACTTTTCTACCCCCCCCCCCTCTCTCTCTCTCTCTCCCTCTCTGGTGTTGATGTGCGTGTGTTTGTGTGTGTGTGTGTTCACGCAAAGTTCTATTTCCGTTAAAGGGGACCTCAGGAAGATTTTCACACTTTTACATTTGGACAACTATAAAAAAAGTTATACTGAGTACAAAGTTTTAAGATTTATAGTGACAGGGATGAGGAATGATAATGTTTTCAAAATTTATAACAGATTGCAATGAACAAGGATGATGACATGGCAGCCTCACCATAAGAATACATGATTTGGGGCTCAACGAAGCAGAACAAAAGAAGAAGGCATGAATAGACTCTACTCGGGTTAAGCAAGCGGCATTGTAAAGGAATTACACTGTATACATTTCTGAAATATGTGAGGCTCCTATGTCATCAACACTGTTCAGTGTAATTTGTTTAAGATTTTCAGATTATAAATTTCTCTGCTCAAGGGCCACAATGAATTCCACAATTATAAGTCTATACATGGAGCTGTTGATTAATGTACTACACGATGTGCAATTATGAAAATCGTCTGGAATGCCCCTTTAAGTGTCGATGCGTTGATGAAATGATGTGTATGTGCAAAAAGTATGCGTTATGTGGCTGTATTTGTGCTGGTATGTTTTGTTGTACAGTGTAGAGGAATTTATTACCTGCATGGCACCAATATGTGAATGCTCTTATTTATTAGGATGATAAATTCCTTTCCGGAAAGATGGGACTCCTTTTTCCCCTATTTTTGTCATCGTTATTCCTGTTAATAATGCGGGGAAGTTTCATTCCCATCAGTATAGTACCATGAGATTGTGGCAGAAATATCGCAGTCGACACTTCATTTGAAAAGAAGAAGAAAAAAAAATCTCATTGCTTTACATGCCGGTTACATACCTACAGTCAATCATTCCAACATGAAGAGGTGTCGTAATCTCCACTTCATAATCTTTGGCTATTCCTTGAGAAGTATTATTGAATTTTATTAACTTAGATCAAACGGAATCCTCACATCAAGCTAAACCTATCACCACCTCAACCCGTATACCCAAAGTCGTTGGAGAAAATAAGGTTGGAGAAATTGTCGCAGGAGCAAATGTCGTTATATCAATCAAACACCGGCCAAAAAAAAAGAAAAAAATATATATATAGTCAGTTTTAGTTCGGAAAATATCTGCCAGGGACTATAGATAATCATCATCCAGTAGGCCTACAGACTTAACGATATTGGACGCGACCTATAGGTAAATTTAGTGAATTCACTTTTGGGTTTACATGCATGAAAATGCTGGAAAATGAATATTTCATGGTCAGACTCTCCTATAAGTAGGGAATGCCTGATGCAGATGCTGCAAACGAATACTGAGCGTTGGATTCTAAGTTTCTGAAGAAAATATTTCGTATTGATTTCCTTTCAATTATGTCATTGTATTGAAGTTCCACGGAACGAGCAATATGGCGAATCAATAGTGAGAAATTCACATTGGAAAAAAAGAAGAGACAGAAAGGAGAAAGATTTCAAATTCAAAATGACAGGTTTTTGTTGATGAAGGCAGAATCACCATTATAAGTCCGAAGAAGACAGCTGGCATTAGCTGTAATCAAGAATGAGGAAGCGGAGGAAATAATAACCGCAGGAGCGCAAAATGTAATTATTGCCGACAGTTTTTGTCCTGTGCGTTTTCATCCGCGGTGCTCGCCAGATGGTGCTTGCGTTAGGGCGATAACTACGTATTTCGTCGGACTTAATAAGATGTGTATATCTGAGAGTGACAGTCGTAATGTTTTCCGGAGGAGTGCCAAATAGACATGGGATAAAGAGAGGCTTAAT